>NC_132787.1:28949788-29249788 GCF_048418805.1 Vulpes vulpes | reverse complement strand
TCCAAAAAAGCTGAAGTCATGTAACAGAAAGTAAAATAGTAGTTACTTGGGAATGGGAGAATTGGGGATATGTTGGTCAAAGGTTACAAACTTGCAGTTAGAAGATAAATATATTTTGGAGGTCTAATTCACAGCACTGCGATTATAGTTAGCAATACCATACTTGAAAGTTGCTAAGAGACTATATCTTTAACGTTTCTCTCTCTTTCTCTCTCCCTTTCTCTTTCTCTCTCTTTCTCACACATGCACAATGATAATTATATGACATGATGGAGGTGTTAGCTAACACTATGATGGTAATCATGTTGCTATATATGTTTATTAAATCACATTGTACATCTTAGACAGTGCTATATGCTGAAATTAAAAGAAATTAAAGAAATGAAATTAAAGAAGTGAAAAAAATGACTGCTTCTCTTTAGAGGGGCAAAAGTATATTCAGGAATCGGTAAAACTCTAGTGCAATATTCTAATTATTGTGTGATGTCCAAGTGCAAGGAGTGGAATTTGACACAGGAGTTAAGATTTTAAAAAGATTGGAAGGACAAATCACTGAGGATTATAAGTTCCAGTTTTAGGAATTTAGATATCATTTGAAAGGTTACCATAGAATTTATATTTGTAAAATATCTGTAGTAGCATGTTTGAAAATAAATTGATAATGGTATAAGTTGGTAATAGGAAGACATATTTCCAAATAGATAAAGAATGTGAAAATAAACTAATAAGTAAGAATATTCCTAAGTTTCTGTCCTCAATAGAGGTTATGTTGTAAGTTGCATATGGAAAAGATGAAAATGTATATTTGAGGAGAGGATACTTGATTTTGGGTTTTTAATGTCCCTCTGTTGCAGAGAGGTTCAGCAGGCAATGAATAATTCAGCATGTGGACCTCTGTAGACTGTTTGAAATTATGGTTGTACGTAGAGGAAATAAAGTCATGGAATTAGATAAGCTCTCTATGCCTGGAATGTAGACATGCCATTATGCAATTCATACTTAACATTCTATGTGACAGTAAGTGAGGTTAGGTGGTAAGGATACAGGAATGAGCAAAGCAGATACAGGTTCTGTGTTAAGAAGGAAGTAAAAGCAAAAGTAGAGACAATAGTAGTCAAAAAATTTTACAAATATTCAGATATATACACTATGATAAGGTCCATCAATTTCCAGGATTTATAGCAGTATAGAGCATTGTTTGAGGTTGTTCTAGAAACTCAATAAAGGCTTCCTTGAAGAAATGACCTTTGCACTGAGACTTGCAGGATATGAGGGATCGACCAGGAAAAAGAGTGGTTTCTAATGAAATGTGAAAAAAATTAATGAAGTTGTTCCCTATTTATTCCCTCTCTAAATACTTTATTAACTTATTTTTTTATTACAGTAAGACATTTAAAAAATTAAATATCACTGAAAGAATTATACATTGAGATCATTGTTGAACATTGTAGCTCCCTGAAAAGTTGGATAAAAGTTTGGGCAAACGAAAGACTATGCAGAAAGCTTACAAGGAAAATCTGGGGGAATGAGATATTGCATAGGAGCTTTGAAAACATTAAACATATCCCTGGAAACCTAGAAGGCAGTGCATATATGTGTGTACAAGTGTGCCAATGCCCTGTGTGTGTGTGTGTGTGTGTGTGTGTATTCAGGAATGAACCAGGGCTATATGTTTTTACCTCTGGCTATTCTTGAGGTTCTGCAAAGAAGGAAGTAAAAAGAAAGGCACAGTTGTAAACTGCCTGGCTGAATGTTAAAAATGTGCCCCTGCAGGTACCCTGATCATCCCCATAAAGACTGAGAGACTTATTGGTTCCAGGCACATATGGAAACCTCTGTCCAATCATTCATTACCTGACCACTAAGTGACTAAACAGACATTTCAGTGATCACACATGACAAAGGATGCAGACCTAAAAGAATTCAGAAAGATCATTAACAAAGAGTTGCTTTATGGTTGCTTCCCCCCATGCTGTCTTATCTCAATATTATCTAATTTCCCTTTTCCTTATTTATGTTTATTTTTGGCTCTTTATAACATTCCTCAGATTTCTTGTGACCAATGGCTATACATCATATTAAAAATTAAGACACTAAAAGCTTACTTTTAGTAAGCTGTATAGATGTGAGGAAGTCTTATTGATTGACCAGTAAGCTTGGAAGGAGAATTTCAAGCATTCAGAGAGGTTGGAGGACTAGACAGCCATGGGATTTTTTACAAGACCAGGAGGAAAGAGAGTTCCTAAAGAAAATGCTCTAGAATGGAAAATGATGGGAAATGCAGCAGAGTAAAATGAGAACTGAGCAGAGGCCATGGGATTTAATAAAGAAGAGTGTACAGATGGCTGAGAGAGGAATTTCAACAGAATAATAGACATATAAGCAAAATGTCACAGTAAGAGTGGGAGGTTCTGTGAGTGAAGAGATTTCTTCTTCTTTTTTTTTTTTTTTTTTTTTTTTTGAACTTTAAAAAGAAGGAAAGTGAGGACAGATCACAGTTTGAAGACACGCTGGTTTTGGTGTGTTTGTTTTGGGCTGTCTCCATTAAAATCAAGCAAACCCAAATGAAACAAGGCAGTAGTCATTTAAAATCTTTCACTCACCATAGATCCTGCCAGGGTTATGCACAAAATAAATTAATAGGTTTTAATTTCATGTCTAATGTTTTCTCGAGTCTTTTTTTTTTTTAAACAACTTTATTTATTTTTATTTATCTATGATAGGCACACAGTGAGAGAGAGAGGCAGAGACACAGGCAGAGGGAGAAGCAGGCTCCATGCACCGGGAGCCCGACGTGGGATTCAATCCGGGGTCTCCAGGATCACACCGTGGGCCAAAGGCAGGCGCTAAACCGCTGCGCCATCCAGGGATCCCCTTTCTCAAGTCTTTTAATTTATGTGCTGCTCTGTAACATTATCCAGCGACAGACACAGGAAGACAGAAGACCAAAGTCCTAAGTCATTCACAGTTTGGAATAGTCCCCCTAAAACTGTACCATTGTTTAATATTTTTAAAAAGTGGTTGTGGCTGTTCTTTCTTTGGAGTGAAGTTACATTATTTTATGTAACGTCATACAATGGTGGGCCAATACATCTGAACATGACAAATATATCTTTCCTGTCTTCCTTCCTGCCTCCCCTCCCCTTTTTTTTTTGCATCCTCCCTCCTTTTCATGTGCCTTTTAATAATATAATCAATAGATTCAAAACAAATATGCTGAATTGAATGATACATTGTCTAAACATACCTAAACATACTTATGTGGTATGTGTGAGTATACACATACATGTATACATGTATAAGTATAGAAAGAGAGGGGGGCAGGAACAAATATGACTATCACCATATTTTAAAATTTGTATTCAACTTCTGACTGACAGAATAATAGCAGAAAAGTATAAGAAGACATATAGAAAAGTATTTTACTGAATGTGTCTGATGAAGATACCATAAAAGTGTCAATTATTCTAATATTGCAGTGTTACTTTTGTGTCATTACTTTAGATTAGAATGCCTACTTGAAACCTAGGATCAGCATAAAAATGATAAATTATGAACATTTTGCTAAGACAATGAAAACTTGGTGTCGCCACTCTTTTTTGGTGAATAGAGAGATGATCGGGTTATTTTGGGCTAATTGGTGGTCTCATAAGAGCACTTAGGACAGGATGGGGCATGGCAAATTGAACATTTATTATACTCTATTTAAATGGCATTTCTAAGTGGATGTTGAGCTACTACAGTGACCCAATTTAATATATCATCAATAATTTTTTTTTGCTGTCAAATCAACATCTTTGCAAAGAATTTTATTATTTATTTTGTCAAATAGGACCCAGAAGTTGTAAACTCTTAGAGAATAGGTTTTTTTTTCTTATATATCTTTGTTTTTTTCCTAAATTGTCTAGCTCAGAATTTTGCCCATATGAGTGTATAACAGAAGCTTATTTGGTGATGGATGGATGGATGATGAATAAATGAGTAAATGGAAATATGCTCCAATAAACTCCACAATAAAATGTAGATAACAGTACAATTTAAAATCTTAAGAAAGTCAATAATCAAATTTCCATAACTTTTTTGATCAACACTATTTCTATTTTTTTAAGTTATGGATAGAAAACATTAAAAAGTATTACAATGAATTATTAAATAGCAAATAAGAAGTATCACTTATCTAAATTTTTACCCAGCCATTATCTTTTTAACAGTTATACTAGAAAAAAAAAAAACTTTACCTATCATATTACCACCTGGGGACTTTCAGAAATCTTTAACATCATTGGTTTCCATATTCTTAAAGGTACTTATTCCATCATTTGTGAAATAATGACCTGTTTCCCCACAATTTAATATAAAGCTACATGAGGACAGGACAATGTCTGATTCTTTTTGACATCCTCTGTGGAAACTTGCATTGAACAAAATATTTATCTGTTCATTTAGCTCATCCATTCAATCTTGCATCAGCTATAGACAGTTGACAGTTACTTATTTTCCCCTGCGAGCTAGATTTAGATAGACTACATGATACAGGCTCTGTTACTGGAAGTTTCAGCACTTTATCTAGCTTGATCTCAAGACCCTCTCAACATAAAATGCAATGCAGCATTTTCTTTTAAATAGAAGATCTTAAAATCCCACTCTGAGTTTTTAGAAAATGTCATTAGTCCACTTGAGATAATTGGGGATACCCTGGGGTGCCCGCAGAATTGGGGTTGACATTGACTCATGTAGGATATTTCTATTCTTATCTTTTCCATTGAGAAAGGGCTAGATTCAGCCAGTAATTTTTCAGCAGGGGTGCTACCAGTATTTTTGTTGGGACAGTTCTTCATTTTATTACAGAATTTAAAATGCTCCCTCCCTTTCAAATGCCCCTAACAAGTTGAATTTCCTGAGGGTGGAAACCACTCAACTAAGGTTTGATTATGGCGTAATTTTGACAATGAAATGGGGATTGATGGTTTGGATATGTTTGACAGAACTACATTTTAAACAGTTGGTGATGGATTATGGTTGTGCTTCAAATTCTCTGTTCAATCTTTGTGCTGTTCAAATGCCTTAAGGGTAAAAGACTTTAAAAATCATAATACAATTTCAACATATTAAAGTTATTGCTAATATAACTTTATTTCTTTCTCACAATATCAGTATGCAGTAGGGGGTTGCAAACCTGAGTCTAGGTACTGGTTCCGTTGGAGATATATTCATTTAATTGATAGGAATTAATACTTTAATAATATCCAAATCCAGAGAGTATGTCAGGAGAAATTCACAGAACATTTTAGAGCACTTGGATGATTTTTAGAAAATGTTGGGGAACATTCAAGAAGGCCCCAAGTTGTCCAATATCAAATAAAATATATACATACATGGTAAAAATTATAGTTGTTTTCTTTTATAAGCCTATTCTGACTTACAAAATAATTTTTATTTATCTAATATACCTGAGTACTTGCATATTATGGGCTTTCTTTTCATCAGTTTTCCACTTTATTTCTCCCTCAGTAAAAATGAGTCACTGTTTTCCTTATTGTTTACAACTTTTATCTGTATCTGTAGACTGTGAGTGCTGAAGTTGACTTCTATCTCTCTCCTATGGGGATAAGGCAGTCAATAAATTTAATGAGAAGATATGATGAAGAAATATTACAAATCTGGTACCTAGGTGATGAGATGGTAGAAAGAGGAATAAATAGTGTAATTGAAGCAAGTAGGATGTTAATGGAACTGCAGGAACTGCTATCTAGTTAGTTTTCCTGATCAGAACAGAAGCTTTTCAAGGACAGAAACTGTTTCCTGTAGCACATGAAGAAAGGAAAGGAAAGTCACTGTTTAATAAATACTCTTTGGTTTGATTATTTGTATATTTCCAATTGGGAATAAAAATAGCCAAAAATAAAAGATTAAAAAGTAAAGAGTCATTAAAAAAAAAAAAGCAAGATTTTTATCTCTATAAAATAGAAACTAGCTTAAGCCTTTTACATTTATCTTGACTGGCTTTTTAAACACTATGTGGACCAAAGAGGAAAAATAGAGCTTCCAACTGAGTTGGAACAAATTTGATCCACATTTCTCCTCTTGTGAAGTACAAAATATGTAAACTAATATGGGTAGACTTTCTTGGAAGTAAGCCCTTTTCTACTACATTATGTGTAATATTTTTGCACCTGTTTTTTACTGCAATTTTACCAACAAGGGGTCTAGGGAAGCACTGCTTCATACTTGGCCTACAGCCAAACCAATAAACAAAAATGTCATTAATCACTGTCACTTGTCAATTCTCCATTTAAGAAATTGTCTCTTTTCATTGTTGCTACTAAAAACACAAGGGAGATTGATAAATTTTGTTTTGAAGAACTGAAGCTAAGTTTTGAAAAGCGAAATTTTTTTTTTCAAAGGGAATATGTAGTATTTAAAGGTAGATTACAGCTGCAATTGAGAGTGTATCTGTGAGAGTGAAAATATACATGTGGCTGGTCACCCACAAGATTGCACTGAAAGGAATCTGCATTTAAGCAGTGCTGTTTCTACAGGCCATTTCTTCCAGGTGTGAATTGAAAGATCAGATATGGTGTGGGAACATAATGTATATGTATGCTTCCCCGCCCTGCCTTCCATGTTTAACAATGCAAAGGGATCAAAGGCCAAGAGCAGAATGATCACAAAGTGTTCACAATCCCTATCATTTGAGTTTAGGTCAACAGTTCCTTTCCCGCTTTAAACAAAATAGTCACATATATGCAATAGTCACATAGCAGATATCTTAATTCATTTAAAGAACAAAAGCATAAACCTTGCAAGGAATATTTTTTCCACATTTTTAAAAATTTTTATTTATTTATGTATTATAGTCACAGAGAGAGAGAGGCAGAGACACAGGCAGAGGGAGAAGCAGGCTCCATGCACCGGGAGCCTGATGTGGGATTCGATCCAGGGTCTCCAGGATCACACCCTGGGCCAGAGGCAGGCGCTAAACCGCTGCGCCACCCAGGGATCCCATATTTTTTTCACATTATCATCTTCTTTATCTGATGGGGAACTAGGTGACTTAAGAAGATGGTAATGGGACATATTCAAGTCTTATCCTGCATTGCATTGATAGGATTCAAACAACTTCATAATGATTTTTTTGAGTTGTGGTCCAGTAGTGATGGGTGTGAAATGAAAATTGGAGAGGAAAATAGGCATATGGTCTGGAGACAGTATGATGAAGTGATTGAGAGTATAGGTTCTAAAATTAAACTTATTGGAGCACCTGGGTGGCTCATTTGGTAAGCGTCTGACTCTTGATTTCTGCTCAGGTCATGATCTCAGGGCTGTGATATCAAGTCTTGCATGGATATAGATCCTGCTTAGTATTCTCTCTCCTTCCCCCTCTTGTCCCACCTGTCTCTCTCTTTCTCTCCCTCTATAAATAAATAACTAAACATACATACATACATACATACATGCATACATAAAAATCAGACTTGTTTGAGTTTGAATCCTGGTTCTACCACCTAACAGCTTTGTCATTTTGGGCAGGATATTCAATCTCTGTGCTTGAACAATTAAATGACACCTACCTTGAAATACAAATACATAGACGTGCACACCATATATACAACGTCTGGTCAATAGAAAGTATCAATAATGGTACATACTAAATACTACACACACATACATAAACACATATCACAACAGTCTAAGTATTATTATGTACTATAAGATACATATTAAAAATGTCATTCTTCTATTTATTAGTGTCTATAGATATCAGTTTTTTAAATTCTGAAATTGTGATAATGACAACACAATTATCATTGTTTTTTTTTCCTTTGTAATCATTTCAGGAATTTTTGTAAGGATTAAGTTAAAACTGATAATTTATATGGCAGGACATAGCCTAGTACCACACAGATTTTGCTCAATCAGTGTTACAGGTTGAATTTGAATTTGACAATCTATGAAAGCATTTTTACCATGTGCACCACAAACTCTAGGCACTTTGGTACACAGAAACCAACATGCTGAAAACAATTTGATTATGGATTACTTTGTCCTAGTGACACCTAATAAGAATTCAGTGCTTGAATCCTGTGCAGCCAACATTCAGCTCATCACACTTGACATTCTTGTCAGTTTGGAATCCGAAAATGCTTGTGTGCATGTGACATTGTAGCAGCCAAGAGCCGACAGTCTCCCTGAAGATCATCAAGTATCACCAAAATCCAGTCCAGAGAGCTAACATAACTTGTCCAAGATGGTACAGTTTTTGAACTTCTCAGGGTACTAGAAATTATGTTCATCATGGGTCTAGGATATTTTTTATGAAGTGATGAGTAGCAATTATGTGGACAGCATTTTGATAGCCAAATGAACTAATTAAGCACAATGAGAGAGAGAAAACCTATGAGGTTTTAGCAGGGAGTGGCTCAGTAAGACCAGATATTTTATTTTTTAATAAGAAGACATGGATAAAATCACAAAATTCCATATTTTAAAGCTGGGGTCATATCATAAGTCTGTGAAAAGATAGAACAATGATATTAAAAAATTACCTTTTTAACCTTAAAATATATTTTGAATATAAAGTTTTTCAAGTTGAAATATGGATTTTACCCCATTTCCCTAAGACAATGCTATGCATTCATAGTTCTGCCAAAAGTGCCTTCATAAAATGAGGTATTTGGAACATAGTTCATTGATCTTTCAAGAATAGAAAGTGGAATTGCTACTGGGATTTGGATTTGGATGTCTTTCTGGGAAAATTAGGTACTCTAATCCTGATCATTAAGCCACCCTCAATAGCTCTTGGCCCCATTTCTATTGCACTATCATGATTTTTTATCATTTAAGTCATCAACTAAGCTGTGCTGCTCTAGGAGGTGGGGAGAATGAATACATTAGTGGAGTACCAAGAATAGTTTTTATATTAAACTCATTTTTAATAAAGTATGTACACATGACAATTTATGCCCAAGAAATTGCAATTGACTACATTTTCATGGTATTTATCTTGAAGTGAAATGTTTCCTTTGAGCTCATTTCAATCTCTTTCCAGTACTTCTATTTTGGAGCGAGGATATTGATGTCCATTAACTAGTGAGGTAAATCACCAGTATAAATATGTTAGAGATAGTCCCAAAGGCAGTACCCTGATTCTTTTTTCCACATGTAAGGATGACAATCAGTTTTTGGAGAAGCCAGCTATTAACTACCTGCTGAGTTTATTTGCACATGTCCTTCTCTGTTATATTCAGGCATCTAGAAATTAATTTGTTGCTAGATTACTTTTTTTGTATATATGATTATATTGAATAATATGAGATTTTGACAAAAAAGCAGGGCAATTCTAAAGCATTATTTTAGGTCATTCAGTCTCTAATCTTTTCTAGGGCTCTTTTGCATGTAAAGTGTCTTTTTATTAAGTTATGGAAATTGGAACCCATCTCCTAGTTTCTAAAAACAATTATTATTTTTGTGTGTGTACTAGAGGTGTTTATGCTTTCTCCTTTTTCTATTATGATGCCTTTTCCTATTATATTGAATGTTCTGCTTTCTGACTGAAAATATCTGTTTTTCAGATCTTGCTTTTATTTTTGTATTCTTTCATTTTCTCAGGTACTTATGCTTTAATAAGGTTCCCCTGATTTGTGCTGCCTCTGTTAAAAGATTTTTTCTGCTTACTTCTTTGAGAATGGTTCTTTCACTAAAGATAATATATGGTACATTAATACATGTACTTTGACCTCATTCTAAATACCTTTATTTTTCAACTCTTCAAATATATACCATTTTACAATTTTGTATTATGAAACCCTTTTTAGGAAATGCTGAATGTTGGTAAATGCATTACGTGGCAATTGGAATTTTCTTCATCTGCCCATACTGTGATACATACAAACATTTTTTTTTCTTTTAACTTTAGCTAGACTAAGAGGTAAGATCTCTTATGTTTGTGATCTTAGACTATGAACTCAAGAAAGCCATTTTCCCTGTTGGTGTGATAATAGTTCCTCTGGTAGAATTAAGGGAGTAATATGACCTTAATGCGTGTCCTTTGATTTTGTTATTTCTTGCTTTTACCCTGAAATAAGCATTCACCCCTTTGCTACTTAACTATGGAACCAAATTTCTCAATAATTATTCTTTCTCTTCTTCAAATTCAGTCCATTCTCTATACTGCTATTAAATTAATTGTCTTAAAACACTCTTTTGTACAAGCTGTTCCTCTGGTTGAATCTTCATTGACACCTCATTGCTTGAAGATAAATATTTAAAATACTTAGCCTGGCATTCGGAAGCCTGCAAAATGTAGCTCCAATGACACCCCCCACACACACTCTATGATATACAGACCTGTCTTCAGGATTTAGCAATGTTAAAAGCACTAGTTCTAGACACTATCTGCATTAAAGCCTACATGAACATAGTAAGTTTCTTCACTCTGCAAACCTCACTCAGTCTCCTCAGAGGTATAATGGAGATAATAGGATATTTATCTCATGAGACTGTTGAGTATTATATATGTTAATACTTGTAACGTTTCTTGAATGGGACAGGCATAACTGCTTAGTATAAGTTAGTTTTAAATTTTTAAAATATTTATTTGGTTCAAAACTTCTTTCACACATTATGTCTCTTGTTGCCACATTCTTCTACTCCAGGTCCTAGCCAACTAACATTTTTGTTGCATAGGATAGTGAACTCTTCCTCCTGTGAACTAGAAAAATTATAAATTTATGCTGTTTGGTTTTTATTACTATATTGCCTTTAATTGCTAGTACAATGTTCAGATATGTAATTTTTTCTTCCCTCAAGCCATCCTTAATACCACAGTATCTACTAGGGCACTTAACATGCAGTAGATGATCAACTAATACTTGTTATTGATGATAACCATTATAAAAGTTGCCAAAAAACTACAATGGCTAAAATTATTTCTTGTATTTTTTTTATTGCAGTTCGATTTGCCAACATATAGCATAACACCCAGGGCTCCTCCCGTCAAGTGCCCCACTCAGTGCCCATCATGCAGTCACCTCAATCCCTGCCCACCTCTCTTTCCACTACCACTTGTTCGTTTCCCAGAGTTAGGAGTCTCTCATGTTCTGCCACCTTCACTGATATTTCACACTCATTTTATCTCCTTTCCCCTTTATTCCCTTTCACAATTTTTTATATTCCCCAAATGAATGAGACCATATATAATGTTTGTCCTTCTCCAATTGACTTACTTCACTCAGCATAATACCCTCCAGTTCCAACCACGTCGAAGCAAATGGTGGGTATTTGTTGTTTCTAATGCCTGAGTTATATTCCATTGTATACATAGACCACATCTTCTTTATCCATTCCTCTTTTG
Source organism: Vulpes vulpes (assembly GCF_048418805.1). NCBI lineage: Eukaryota > Metazoa > Chordata > Mammalia > Carnivora > Canidae > Vulpes > Vulpes vulpes. The sequence continues at coordinate 29,238,435 of NC_132787.1, read as the reverse complement.
ATGGACACTGAGGCTTCTTCCACAGTTTGGCTATTGTGGACATTGCTGATATAAACATTGGGGTGCAAGTGTCCTGCCATTTCACTGCATCTGTATCTTGGTGGTAAATCCCCAGCAGTGCAATTGCTGGGCCCTAGGGCAGTTCTATTTTTAACTCTTTGAGGAACCTCCACCCAGTTTTCCAGAGTGGCTGCACCAGTTCACATTCCCACCAACAGTGCAAGAGGGTTCCCCTTTCTCCACATCCTCTCCAACATTCGTTGTTTCCTGTCTTGTTAATTTTCCCCATTCTCACTGGTGTGAGGTGGTATCTCATTGTGGTTTTGATTTGTATTTCCCTGATGGCCAGTGATGTGGAGCATTTTCTCATGTGCTTGTTGGCCATGTCTATGTCTTGCTCTGTGAAATTTCTGTTCATGTCTTTTGCCCATGTCATGATTGGATTGCTTGTGTCTTGGGTGTTGAGTTTAAGAAGTTCTTTATAGATATTGGATACTAGCCCTTTATCTGATATGTCATTTGCAAATATCTTCTCCCATTCTGTTGTCTTTTAGTTTTGTTGACTGTTTCTTTTGCTGTGCAGAAGCTTTTTATCTTGATTAAGTCCCAAAAGTTCATTTTAACTTTGTTTCCCTTATCTTCATAGATGTATCTTGCAAGAAGTTGCTGTGGCCAAGTTCAAAAAGGGTGTTGCCTGTGTTCCCTTCTAGGATTTTGATGGATTCTTGTCTCAAATTTAAATCTTTTATTCATTTTTGAGTTTATCTTTGTGTCTGGTGTAAGAGAATGGTCTAGTTTCATTCTTCTGCACCTGGCTGTCCAATTTTCCCAACACCATTTATTGAAGAGACTGTCATTTTTGCAGTGGATAGTCTTTCCTGGTTTGTCAAATATTAGTTGACCATAGAGTTGAGGGTCCATTTCTAGGTTTTCTATTCTGTTCCATTGATCTATGTGTCTGTTTTTGTGCCAGTACCACACTGTCTTGATGATCACAGTTTTGTAGTACAATTTGAAATCTGGCATTCTGGTGACCCCGGCTCTGGTTTTCTTTTTCAATATTCCCCTGGGTATTTGGGGTCTTTTCTATTTCCACACAAATCTTAAGATTTTTGTTCCAACTCTCTGAAGAAAGTCCATGGTATTTTTATAGGGATTGCATTGAATGTGCAAATTGCCCTGGGTAGCATTGACATTTTCACAATATTAATTCTTGCAATCCATGAGCATGGAATATTTTTACATCTCTTTGTGTCTTCCTCAATTTCTTTCAGAAGTATTCTGTAGTTTTTAGGGTATAGATTCTTTACCTTTTTGGTTAGGTTTATCCCTAGGTATCTTGGGCTTCTGGATGCAATTGTAAATGGGATTGACCACTTAATTTCTCTTTCTTCAGTCTCATTGTTAGTGTATAGAAATGCCACTGATTTCTGGGCATTGATTTTGTATCCTGCCACACTGCCGAATTGCTGTATGAGTTCTAGCAATCTTGGGGTGGAGGCTTTTGGGTTTTCCATAAACAGTATCAAGTATCTGCAAAGAGGGAGAGTTTGACTTCTTTGCCAATTTGAATGCCTTTTATTTGTTTTTATTGCCTGATTGCTGAGGCTAGGACTTCTAGTACTATGTTGAATAGCAGTGATGAGAGTGAACATCCCTGTCGTATTCCTGATCCTAGGGCAAAGGCTCCCAGTGCTTCCCCATTGAGAATGATATTTGCTGTGGGCTTTTCATAGATGGCTTTTAATATGCAGAGGAATGTTCCCTCTACCCCTGCACTCTGAAGAGTTTTGATCAGGAATGGATGCTGTATTTTGTCAAACGCTTTTTCTGCATCTAATGAGAGGATCATATGGTTCTTGTTTTTTCTCTTGTTTATGTGATCTATCACATTGATTGTTTTACAAGTATTGAACCAGCCTTGCATCCCAGGGATAAATCCCATTTGGTCATGGCAAATAATATTCTTAATGTACTATTGAATCCTCTTGGCTAATATCTTGTTAAGAATTTTTGCATTTGTGTTCATCAGGAAGATTGGTCTATAATTCCCCTTTTAGGTGGGGTCTTTGTTTTTGGAATTAAGGTGATGCTGGCCTCATAGAACGAGTTTGGAAGTAGTCCATCCCTTTCTTTGTTTCAGAACAGCTTTAGTAGAATAGGTATTGTTTCTAGAATTCCCCTGGGAAGCCATCTGGCCCTGAACTTTTGTGTCTTGGAAGGTTTTTGATGACTGCTTCAATTTCTTCCCTAGTTATTGGCTTGTTCAGGTTTTCTGTTTCTTCCTGTTCCAGGTTTGGTAGTTTGTGGTTTTCCAGAAATGCGTCCATTTCTTCTAGATTGCCTAATTTATTGGCATATAACTGCTCATAACACGTTTTTAAAATAATTTGTATTTCCTTGGTATTGGTGGTGATCTCTCCTTTTTCATTCATGATTTTATTAATTAGAGTCTTTTTATCTTTTGTTTTTAATAAGGCTGGCTAATGGCTTATTTATCTTATTAATTCTTTCAAAGTACCAACTCCTGGTTTTGTTGATCTTTTTTTTTTTTTTTTTTTTATTTATGATAGTCACAGAGAGAGAGAGAGAGGCAGAGACACAGGCGGAGGGAGAAGCAGGCTCCATGCACCGGGAGCCCGATGTGGGATTCGATCCCGGGTCTCCAGGATCGCGCCCTGGGCCAAAGGCAGGCGCCAAACCGCTGCGCCACCCAGGGATCCCTTGTTGATCTCTTCTATAGTTCTTCTGGTTTCTATTTCATTGAGTTCTGCTGGAATCTTTTTTTTTTAATGTTTTTTTTTTTTTTAAAGATTTTATTTATTTATTCATGAGAGACACAAAGAGAGAAAGGCAGACACACAACCAGAGGGAGAACCAGGCTCCATGCAGGGATTTCGACGTGGGGCTCAATCCCAGGTGTCCAGGATCAGGCCCTGGGCTGAAGGTGGCATTAAACTGCTAAGCCACCAGGGCTGCCCTCTGCTGGAATCTTTATTTTTAGGTCCTCTTGTTGGATAGAGCCTTTAAGTATGGTATAGTGTCCCTCTTCATCTCTTACTACAGTCTTTGGGATAAAATTAAATTTATCTGATAAGAAGATTCCTAACCCTTCTTTCTTTTGAGGACCATTTGAATGGTAAATGGTTCTCCAACCTTTCATTTTCAGGCCGTAGGTGTCCTTAGGTCTCAAATTAGTCTCTTATACACAGCAAATAGATGGGCCTTGCTTTTTTATCTAGTCTGAAATCCTGCGTCTTTTGATGGGATCATTAGGTCCATTCATGTTCAGAATTACTATTGAAAGATATGAATTTAGTGTCATCGCAATACCTATTCAGTCCCTGTTTTTGTAGATTATTTCTCTGGGCTTCCTTTTCTTTTACAGAGCCCCCCTTAATATTTCTTGCAGAGCTGGTTTGGTGGTTACATATTCTTTCAGTTTCTGCCTATCTTGGCAGCTCTTTATCTCTCCTTCTATTCTGAATGAGAGCCTTGCTGGATAAAGTATTCTTGGCTGCATCTTCTTCTCAATTAGGACCCTGAATATATCCTGCCAGCCCTTTCTGGTGTGCCAGATCTCTGTGGAAAGGTCTTCTGTTCATCTAATATTTCTCACTGTATAAGTTAGGGATCTCTTGTCTCTTGCTGCTTTAAGGATTTTCTCTTTATCTTTAGAATTTTCCAGTTTCACTATTAAATGTTGAGGTGTTGAACAGTTTTTATTGATTTTAGGGGGGTGGACCTCTCTATCTCCTGGATCTGAATGCCTATTTTCTTCCCCAAATTAAGTAAGTTCTCAGCTATGATTTGTTCAAATATGTTTTCTGGTCCCCTGTCCCTCTTGGTGTTGTCTGTAACTCCAATTATACATAGATTTTTCCTTCTGAGGCTGCCATTTATTTCCCTTAACTTTTCCTCATGGTCTTTTAATAGTTTTTTCTCTTTTTTCCTCAGTTTCCTTCCTTGCCATCAACTTGTCTTCTATGTCACTCATTCTTTCTTCTGCCTCATTAACCCTCATTGTTAGGACCTCCAGTTTGGATTGCATCTCATGTAATTGATTTTTGATTTTGGCCTGATCTAAATTCTGCAGTCATGAAGTCTCTTGTTTCTGCTTTTTTTTTCCAGAGCCCCCAGTAGCTTTATAATTGTGCTTCTGAATTGACTTTCTGACATCGAATTGTAATCCAAATTCTGTAACTCTGTGGCAGAGAGTACTGTTTCTGATTCTTTCTTTTGTGGTGAATTCTTCTTTCTAGTCATTCTGCTCAATGCAGAGTGACTAAAATGAGTTATACTGGAAAAAGGAAGGAAAAAAAAAAAGAAAAGAAAGAAAAGAAAAAGAGGGGTATCCACTGTTTCTATATACTATAAGTCCTCGACTTCCCCTGGAGCTTTTCAGCACCGCTTGGTTAAGAACTTGCTCTTACCCTATCCTTCCAGCTGTCTACTGGAGGAGGGGCTTGCTGTGCTGATTCTGATGTGTGCACTTGGGGGAGCTGCCCTGCCCCCTTACCAAGTGCTGGGCTCTGTGGGAGCTGTTTATCCTGTGAAGCCTGTTCCCTGGTAGCCCTGCTCCATCCCAGGCACAGGGTGACACCAGGAGGGACAACACCACTGGCGGTGGCCAGCTTTCCAGCCCTCGAGTCAGCTCCTGGAGTTAAGTACTGCAGTCTCCCAGTCCGCACTGGCCTGGATGCTCCAGGGCGGGAGACACAGATATGCACAGCTTGGGGACTCCTGGTGGTAGGAGAGGACTTGCCATCCTGTGCCCTCCCTGCCTCCACCTCTCCCGGGGGGAGCACAGGATCCTGGGCTGTGGCCCTTGGCACCCTGGGATCCGGGGCCTGTGCTGCTGGAATCGGGCTCCTGGGGTGGCGCAGCCCCCTCATCCAGAGCTGCTGTCTGAGCTTCTCTCGACGCCCCACCAGGAGCTCGCTCCAGCCCTTTACCATGCTCTGCCCGCGTGTGCGGTGGGCTCTCATCGGGTTGCACTTCCCTATTAGTGACACCTGGAGACTGGAGGCTCCACTGCCCTCCTGCGGTTCTGCCCAATTTCCCTGCTGAGCACCTTTCTATCCGGGAAGAATCCGGTGTAGACTATTAAAGTTCCTGCTTCTCTAGGGCTGGGCTTTTCTGTCCTGGAGACTTGCACTGCCCAGCCTTAGCCCGGCAGCTCTCGGGGCCCCTCCCCGACTGGATTCTTTTTTTATTTTTATTTTTCCCTCCTACCTTGTTAGAAGCGCAAACTCTTCTCTCTGTAGCGTTCTAGCTGTTCTCTCTTTAAATCTCAGGTCAAATTTGTAGGTTTTCAGGATGATTTGAAAGTTATATAGGTAAGTTGTTGGGAACAGGTGAATTGGGGACCCTACTCCTCCACCATCTTGCCCCCTTACTCTACAATGGCTATTATATAATAAAAAAAAAAAACCCTATAACTCTCATCCCTGTGATTAGTCCTCTGCATGGAGCTAAATATCTTGAAATAAGAGACCAGTAAATAAAACATGATTGATTTTTTGTTTAAAAAGTACATGTAGGCACCTACATACCTTTAGATAAAAGTCAGAAAAGATATACAACTGATAGAAAATAATAATGAACCCTGAACAAAGTGCAAAAGCCAGTGGATTGAATAGAGAGAAACACTCCATTCTTATTTCATATAAATGAAATATGAATTGCATTTCCTATGTAGGAAACCAAGCAAAATTATCCCTTAAAAGTGAAGGAAACCAGGATGCCTGGGTGGCTTAGTGGTTGAGCCACCATCTATCTTTGGCTCAGGCCATGATCCTGGGGTCCTGGGATCGAGTACCCACAATGCTCCCTGCAGGGTGCCTCATCTCCCTCTACCTATGTCTCTGCCTCTCTCTGTGTGTCTCTCATGAATAAATAAATAAGATATTTTTAAAAAGTGAAGGAGACACTATTAGTGTCTGGTTTTGATAGTAATCAAAAACAAAAACAGAAATAACAAGTACTGGTGAGTATGGAAAGAAATTGGAACATTTGTGCAAATTTGGTGGAATTGTAAAATGTTATAATGACTATGAAAATAGTATGAGTTTCTTCAGAAATTAAAAATGGAACTACCGTATAATCCAGCAATTCTACTTTTAGGTATATACTCAAAAGAATTGAAAGCAGGGACTCAAAGAAATGTTTGCACATCCCTGATCCCAGCAACACTATTCACAATAGCCAAGAGGTGGAAGCAATGCAAATATTTACTAATCAATAAATGGATAAAAAAGTAGTATATTAATGCAATAGAATAATATTCAGTTTTAAAAAGGAAGGAAATCCTGTCACATATTACAACATGTATGAACCTTGAAGATAATTATGTTAAGTGAAATAGACCAGTCACACACACACACAAAAAAATCTGTGTGAAACTTACATGAGGTATCTAAAGCAAACCAAATTCATAGAGAAAGTAGAATGGTGATTCTAAATAACTGAAAAGAGTCTGTTGGTGGGGTGGTGGGATCTATTGTTTAAAGGGTATAGAGCTTAGGATTTGCAAAATGAAAAAAAAAGTTCTGGAGATCTGTTTTAAAATTATGTGAAAATGTTTAACACTACTGACTTGCACACTTAAAAATTGTTAAGATGCTAAATTTTTGTTTTGCATTTTTTACCACAATAAAAACAAATTTGCAGCTTTTGCCCAAATTAAAAAAAAATGAAGAAGGAAAAAAAAGTGAAGAAGGAATACTTTTTTCAGAAAAACATAAAATAAGGAAATATATCACTAGGAGACCTGCATTGCAAGAAATGTTGAAAGAATTTCTTCAGAAAGAAGGGCAGTGATATAGGTCAGAAGCTCAGATATACATAAAGAAATTAAAAACACTAGAAAAATAATAAATGAAGACACAAGAATCTATTACTTTTTGATTCTTAATCTAATAGATAGCCTTTTGTTCGAAGTAATTATAGTGACATTTTGAGTGACTGTTGAGTGATGATAAATATAAACAAGTGTAATTAATGACAGCGATATTATACAGTGCAGAAGGAAAGAATTGTGAATATTCTGTTATTAGGCATATATACTACCTGTGAAATAGTATAGTACTATTTGAAAGCAAACTTATATTAGCTGCAAATATGTTCTACAAACTATAGAGTAACCATTAAAGATAATTTAAAAGATATAAAATTGATATGCAAAATGAGAGAAAATGGAATATTATAAAAATGGAATATTATAAAATGCTCAGTTAAAACCAGAGCAAGCAGAAAAAGAAGGTAAGATTAAAAAACAAAATAAGATCAAATGCAACGAATAGAAGAATTTACAAACATGGTAGATAGTAATGAACTATATTTATAATTACTTTAAATGTAAATGATCTAGATGCACAAAATAAAAGAACAGAGATTATCAGAGAGGATGAAAACCACACCCAAATAAATGTTGCTGTTTATAAGAAACTCATTTTAAATATAAAGACGATATAGATAAAAGTAAAGGATTGGAGAAAAATATACCATGCTAACTCTAATTAAAAGAAAGCTAAAGTAACTGTATCAATTTCAGACAAAGCTGACTTTAGAACAAGGAAAATTGTGAAGGATAAAGAGGAACGTTATATATAATGGTAATGAAATCAACTCTCCAAAAAGCTGTAACCATTCTTATTGTGTATGCACCTAACAACAGAATATCAAAAGACATGGAGAAAGAATGATAGAACTGCAAGGAGAGATGGACAAATCTACAATTATGGTTAGAGACTTCAACACTGCTCTACCAGACAGAAAATCAGTAAGGGCACAGTTGACCTGAAGAGCACCATCAGTTGACTGGATCTAATGGTTATTTAAAGAATATTTCATCTAATATATAGATAAAGAACATATATTCTTTGAAAAACATTTTGAACAATGAAAATGAAAGTACAAATTATTAATGATTGGGGATGTAGTGGAAAGCAATGGTTAAAGGAAAATTTATAGTACTGATGCAAGATAAAGAAGAAATGTCTTACACATTGGAATGTTAAGGAAGCTACAAAAACACCCTTAAATAAATAGATGTATCTTAGTTAAATAGTGAGTTTAGTAATTCCATAGGATAAAAAGTCACCATAGAATACCTTCGGCACACCTGGCTGAGCAAAATATTCTCACAATTAACACACAAAAAATAACCTGTAAAAGGAAAGAAAATAATAGACATCTTCAAAATTGAGAGTTTGTGTGTGTGTGTGTTTGTGTTGAGGTTTCTTTTGCCTCAATTCATTTGAGGTGGATGAAAGTTTAAGTTACAGAATGGAAGAACATATTTGCAAACAAAAATCTGAAAATAGACTTGTATGTGGAATATATAAAGAACTCTTAAAACTCAACAGTAAAACTAAAAAGAACACTAATCTACTTATAAAATAGGCAAGTAATATAAAGAGACATTTCACTGATGTGGATACATAGATGGCATATGTGTACATCAATACCATTACGCATCAAAGGAATGAACATTTAACAACACTAAGTTATCACTATACACCTTCCACAATTAATAAAATAAAAATAGTGACAACATTAAATACTGGTAAGAACATGTAGAAACTTGATCATTCACAGATTTTAAGTGGCTACTCTGGAAAACAATTTAGATTTTGTTTATTTATTTATAGCTTTAAAAACAAAAACAAAACCTCCAAAACCCTAAATATCTAACTGCCCTAGATGCCAGCAATTGTGCTCTTAGGCATATATCCCAGAGAAATTAAAACTTATGTTCAGACAAAAACCAATATACTAGTGTTCATGGAAACTTTATTAATGGTGGCTAAAAACCAGAAAAAGCCCCGATGTCCTTCAATAGGTGGATGGTTAAATAAACTGAGATACGGCCATACTAAGGAATATTATTCAGCAATAAAAAGAACTGAACTATTGATACACCCAACAACTTGGATGAGTCTCCAGAAAAGTAATTTGAGTGAAAAAAAGCCAATGCCAAAAATTATATACTATATGATCCATTTACAATAGAAAAGAGAAACTTTTTGAAGTTATAAAAGGGAAACAGGAGGGATCCTTGTGGTGATAGAACTGTTCAGCTGTGGTGTGGTAGATATAGCAACCTATGAAATGAAATTGTATAGAACTGAATATACACTTTAGTACATACATACATGGTTACAAGTTAAATTGGCAAATTCAAATAAGATCAGTGGATGTATCAGTCAGGAATGTCTAAAGGTTTGCCTATGATAGACCATGACCCAGAATCTCTAAAAGGTTGCTATATTGTGCTTTTTCATGATTTTTAAGGCTCAAAGATTTTTGTTACAGTCAAAAAAAATTTAAAAGGGGAAGTATTAAAGAATATGTGGACATGTTTTAAAACCACCACAAAAAAATCCTTTTTATCACATTAAGGAAATTTTCTTCTTTTTTCCTAGCTTATTATGATAAAAATCATAAAAAGAGTGCTTGAGTGGCTCAGTCAGTTAAGCATCTGACTCTTTTTTTTTTAATTTTTATTTATTTATGATAGTCACAGAGAGAGAGAGAGAGGCAGAGACACAGGCAGAGGGAGAAGCAGGCTCCATGCACCGGGAGCCTCATGTGGGATTCGATCCCTGGTCTCCAGGATCGCGCCCTGGGCCAAAGGCAGGTGCCAAACCGCTGCGCCACCCAGGGATCCCAGTGTCTGACTCTTGATTTGGGCTCAGGTCATGATCTCAGGGTTGTGAGATGGAGCCCCACCTCCAGCTCTCACTGGCTATGGGAGTTGTGCTCAAGATTCTCTCTCTTCTGTCCCTCTGCCTCTCCTCCCTCCTTCTTAAAAGTATCATAAATATGTGTTGAATTTTACCAAATGTTTTTCCTGCATCGATCAGATGACTGTATGATTTACTTTATTTTCCTGCCTAGGTTTTCAAATATTTAAACTAACTTTACATTGCTGTAATAGACCCTACTTTGATCTCTATATATCATCTATTTAATATATCCTAGATTTGATTTGCTAATATTTACTAATCTGATATTTATTAGCTTAATTATTTTCTAATTTTATTAAGAATTTTTGCATCAATGAGGTGCCTTGGTGGCTCAGCTGACTAAACCAACTGACTGTCCAACTCTTGGTTTTGTCTCAAGTCATGGTCTCAGGGTCATGGTTTTGGAGTTCATGGGGCTCCATGCTTAGCAGGGAGTCTGCTTGAGATTCTGTCCCTCTCCTTTGCCTTCCCCCTACTCTCTTTTTCTCTCACTCTCAAATAAATTTTTAAAAAGATTTTTGCTTTTGCATCAAATGCTTTTGAGAGATATTGGCCTACAAATTACTTCCTTGTGATATTTTCACACTGTAAACACAAGGTTTTGCTAGCTTCATAAAATGTTTAATCTATCTTTTTGTACTTTATAGAAGAATCTTAACAGTTGTATAATTTCTTCCTTTAATCCTAGCCATGTGGGCTAGGAGTTTTCTTTTCTTTTCTCTTCTTTTCTTTTCTTTTCTTTTCTTTTCTTTTCTTTTCTTTTCTTTATCTATTCATGAAAGACAGACAGACAGAGAGAGAGAGAGAGAGAAGAGAGAGAGAGAGAAAGGCAGAGATACAGGAAGAAGGAGAAGCAGGCTCCCTGCAGGGAGCCTGACGTGGGACTCGATCCCAGGACTCCAGGATGATTCCCTGGGCCAAAGGCAGGTGCTAAACTGCTGAGTCACCCAGAGGTCCCCAGGAGTTTTCTTTGAAATAAGAAATTCAAGTTCTTTAATAGAATATTTATGTGTTTTAGGAACTTCATTAAGTAGTATTTTTTTAAAGCTTTTTAAAAAAATATTTATTTATTTATGATAGTCACAGAGAGAGAGAGAGAGAGAGAGAGAGAGAGGCAGAGACACAGGCAGAGGGAGAAGCAGGCTCCATGCACTGGGAGCCGGACATGGGACTCGATCCCGGATCTCCAGGATCGCGCCCCGGGCCAAAGGCAGGCGCTAAACCACTGCGCCACCCAGGGATCCCCTAAGTAGTATTTTTTAAAGAAAAACTTGTATAATTAAATTGTTGAATTTATTGATATAACATTGTTCATATTATCATCTACTTTTTTCATGTCTCTAGAATTTGTAATGATTCCCCCCTTTTTTAATTCCGAGAGGTATAATTGTTTTCCTTCTTTAATCTTGATCGGTATTCCAAAGAGTTTGTCAATTTTTAACATTCAAATAAGCAACTTTAGATTTTATTTTATATATGGTATGTTTGTTTTACATATTGTTACTTCTATTAATTTATTATTTCTCTTTCTTATACATTCCTTAGTTTCCAATTGCAGTTATGTTTGGTAAGTTCTTGAGAGAGAAGCTTAAATTCTTGATTTTCAGCCTTTCTTCTCGTTAGTGTACTTATTTAATGTGTAAATCCCCACCAAGACCTTTTTTTTTTTAATTTACATCCCACAAGTTTTGATCCACAATGTATTTATTTTCTTTCCTTTCAAAATATTATCAAATCTCTGTTTTCATTTCTTCTGTTACATACTGATCAATTTAAAGTATATCGTTTAGGGATTCCTGGGTGGCTCAGTGATTGAGCATCTGCCTTTGGCTCAGGGCATGACCCTGGAGTCCCAGGGATTGAGTCCCGCATTGGGCTCTCTACATGGAGCCTCCTTCTCCCTCTGCCTGTGTCTCTGCCTCTCTCTCTGTGTGTCTCTTCATGAATGAATAAATAAATAAAATCTTTTAAAAAAGCATATTGTTTAATTTCAATACTGTTAAATTTGTCTAGTTAGCTTTTTGTTATTGATTACTAGCTGATATCCAATTTGGGGAGAGAAACTTTTTTAGATCAAGATATGCTTCATGTGCTTTTTGAAAATAATATAAATTCTGTTTGTGTTGATGGCAGTGTCCTATAAATCTCAATTAAGTAAAGTTTGTTAATTCTGTTATCCAATTACTTATATCTTTATAGTTATTGAAACATGTTCAAGTCTCCCAGTTTGATTGAGATTTGTCTAATTATCCTTTTAGTTCTATCAATCCTTGTTTCATATTGGAAATCATGTTAACTTGCATATAAATTTGTAATTGCTACATTTTCTCGTTGATTGACCTCTTTTATCATGTGTAATGTCTATCTGCATCAAATCATCTTGCTTTAAACATATATTAGCTTTTCTATGCTTAGTTTTTCTTTGTGTATCTTTTCCCCCCATTTTTTCAGCCTGTGTCCTTATATTTAGGATGTATCTCTTCCAAGAGGCACATATTTTGGGTTTTTTTTTTTTCTGTTGTGTATTCTCCTAACATTATTGGGCTTTCATGTAGAGTGTGTAGTCTACTTAAGTTTAGTGTAATATTGATATACTTAGGAATAAAACATACTGGGCTGCCCGGGTGGCTCAGTGGTTTAGCGCCACCTTCAGCCCAGGGCCTGATCCTGGAGACCTGGGATAGAGTCCCACATTGGGCTCCTGCATGGAGCCTGCTTCTCCCTCTGCTTGTGTCTCTGCCTCTCTCTCTCTCTCTCTCTCTCTCTGTGTGTGTGTGTGTGTCTCTCATGAATACATTTTAAAAAATCTTTTAAAAAACATACTTCTATAAAAGTATATCTGTATAAAGGAACATACTTGTATTCTAATGTTACATTCATTTCTGTATTTTCTCTTTTAAAACTTAAGCAAATACTTATATTGTCCCATTATCCCCCCTTTACATTATTTTACCTTCTATTTAAACACTATTTTAATCTTCTTTTAGTTGTTACCCTAGAGATTACAGCATGCATTCTTATCAAATTATGGTCTAACACATTATTATTTTACCATTTTCTTGATGCTGATAGAAACTTAAAACCTTGGAAAATCTTTTAACCTTAAGCTACCCAGTGTTATGTTATTGTCATTTTCATTCTATGCATAAGCAACATTTAGAAGACGTTACAATGACTGCATTGTATGATAGGTATTAATTTTTATTGGTTCACATTTTTACCATTCCTTTAATTTTCTCACTTCTCTTAAGACCATTTTCCTTCTCTACTTTTATCTATCTATCTGTCATATACCTATCTATTCATGCATTCATGGCTGTGGCTAAAAATTTATCTCAATAATTGCCTAGAAATAATCTCAGTTTCATCCTTATTTTTGAAGAATGTTATTGATGGGTACAGAATTTTATTGCTCATGAGTATAGATGGGTATAGAATTGAGACTTATCTCCTCCCCTGACTCTAGTATTTTTAGGAGACCATTTCATTGTGTCTTGATTTTCTTCTCTTCTGTAGGAACTCATCTTCAATTTTATTACTGTACCTTTGAGGATAACACTTCTAGCATCCGGCCCATTCCTGTGTGCTATCTTATATTTTTTGTTTTGGTTTTCCTTTGCATTTTAGCAGTTTTGCTATGATATACTTATGTGACTTTACTTGTTACTTTCTTTCTTTCTTTCTTTCTTTCTTTCTTTCTTTCTTTCTTTCTTTCTTTCTTCTTTCTTTCTCTTTCTTCTCTGTATGTTTTTCATGCTTTGTTTTACTGAGATTTTGAGTATGTAGATTTATGTCTTTTAGCAATTTTAGAAAATGCCCAGCCATTCTCTCTTCAAATATTTCTTATATCTTGTTTTGTCTATATTTTCCTTATTAGATTTAAATTAAGAATAGATTAGATTTGATTTTTGCTCAGATATTCCATGTACTATGTTGTGTTTCAACCATTCTTTTTTAATCATGGTATTTCAGTTTGTATATTTTCTATTGACCTATACTTGAATTTAATAATCTTGTTCTGTCCCATCCAATCTGTAATTTAACCCAAAGATTTAATTCTTTAATATCAGACTTTGCAAGGTTTAATTATAGAATGTCTTTTTTATTCTGTTTTATATATTCCAGTCCTTTGGTGATGTTCTCTATCTTTTCATCCATTTATCCATTAAAATTTTTGACATATTAATTATAGTTATTTTCCATTAAGTTTAAAATGTCAGAAAACTATGAATATCTTTCTATTACCTACTGCTTCTGTTAATTACCAGCCATATATTATTGTCATGTTGCCTGTCTAGTAATTGTTGGCTTTTTGGTGGATAATGTGTCAAGAAGTTATTTTTCACACATGAAAGAGATTTTCCTCTCTCTTCTATTAGGCAGCTGATAAGGGATTGATTATTCTAACCCAATTAGAATTTAAACTTGATAGGGACTTAGCTGAATTATGATGAAATCTCCCTTCACTCAGCCCCTGTCTAGGACATAATTCTCCAGGTCATTTGATTGCATATTGGCTCTTAATTTTCTCTGCCTTGAAATACTATACTTCAAATTTTGCCCTTCAGATGTTTTAGCCATTTCCCCAACATCCTCCAACATCTACTTAAAAACATGTCAGTTGTTTGAAAAAGGAGTCTGATGATGAATTTGACATGCCTTTGCTTTGTATCTTTTATAAGAGTACAGGATAGTTTGCTTTGCCTTGTAGATTCTTTTCTCCTGACACTCTGGCCTCTGGTAGAGGCCAACACTTAGAAAATATCTAGCAGGAAAACCAGACTTTGCATTTGAATTCTTGTTAAGTTTGCAGTTTTCCCTCCAACACTTCATAAGGAGTAAATTTTTGCTGGTTATTTTTCACCAACAGATTCTTTCAAATAAATAAATAAAGAAAGAAATAAAGAAATAAGCCTGATCTTCAGTTCATGCACAGAACTAGCAAATAAGCAAAAACAAAACAAAACAAACAAATTAAAAAACCAAACACCAGAGCTGCAGCAGATTGTCTTTTTACTTCAGAAAATCCTTCCTTTATATAAGGTTGAGTTCATCAATTGTTCATTGCTTCAAAAGCTTTTAGGGGTCTTTGAAAATTGGATCAACCTCTTCTACTTGTTGAAGGCTGAACATTAGTCTATCATTACTTATTTAACTTCTTCCAAAAGCAAAATCCTTTTTCTTGGTTTCAGTGTTAGGTAAAATTCTGGATTTTTTACAGTGGAAGTAATGGAAAGTCTAATGGTTTATAGTGTCATTTTGTATGTCATATTCTATAAAATATGGTCTTCCAAAATGCCCTTTTTCAAAGAGGTGGATTATACAGAAAAAAAAACCAAAGAAAGGATAAAAGTAAGTGAAGTTTTGCAAAGTATTATACAAAATTAAGTCTAGTTATTTGTATATTTATGGAACTTCACTATCAATTAAAATTTTTAAACTTTGGTAAATGATAAACTTGGTCATGTGTTTTCACTCTAAGAAATTGCTCTTTTCCCACACACCACAATTGTATTAGATTAATTTTTCTATTAATTTTTCTACTTGTCAAAATCTGTCATAACTATTATGTCCATGCAACATTTGTCATGTATCCAAAGTGAGATTGCATCCCAACACATTTTTCTTTTTTTTTTTCCTCCCTCCTAGGATACTTTTTTTTCTTCCAAACTTTCATTTAAATTCTAATGAGTTAACATATAGTGTAATACTATTTTCAGGGGTATAACTTAATGATTTATCACTTAACATATAATGTTCATAATAAGTGCCCTCCGAAATACCCATCACCCATTTAGCCCATCCCCCACCCATATCCCTCCATCAACCATCAGGTTGTTCTCTATCATGGAGTCTCTCTCTCTCTCTCTCTTTTTTTTTTTAAATATTTATTTATTTATTCATTCAGAGAGAGCTAAGAGAGAGGCAAAGACACAGGCAGAGGGAGAAGCAGGCTCCCCGCAGGAAGCCCGATGTAGGACTCGATCCCGGGTTTCCAGGATCACACCCTGGGCTGCAGGTGGCGCTAAACCGCTGAGCCACCGGGGCTGCCCTATCATGGAGTCTCTTATGGTTTGTTTCCTTCTCTCTCTTATTTTCACTTCCTATATGTTCATCTATTTTATTTTCTAAATTCTACATCTGAGTGAAATCATATGGTTTTTGTCTTCCTCTGACTTATTTAATTTAGCATAACACATTTTAGCTCTGTCCTCTTTATTGCAAATGGAAATATTTCATTCTTTTTTATGGCTGAGTAATATTCGTGTGTGTGTGTGTGTGTGTAATCACATCTTCATAATCCATTCATCAATCAGTGAACATTTGGGCTCTTTCCATAGTTTGGCTATTGTTGATGATATTGCTATAAACGTCAGGGTGCATGCATGTACCCCTTCCAATATTTCTTTTGCATTCTTTGGACAGATACCTAGTACTAGAATTGCTGGATCACAGGGTAGATCTATTTTTAACTTTTTGAGGAATTTGCATGCAGCTCTCCAGAGTGACTGCAACAGTTTGCATTCTTACCAATTGTGTAAGAGGGTTCCCATTTCTCTGCATCCTCACCAACATCTATTATTTTCTGTGTTGTTAACTTAAGCTATTCTGAGAGGAGTGAGGTGGTATCACGTCATGGTTTTGATTTTTATTTCCCTAATGATGAATGATGTTAAGCATCTTTTCATGTGTCTTTTAGCCATATGTATATCTTCTTTGGAGAAATGTCTAATCATGTCTTCTGCCCATTTTTTAACTGGATGGTTTTTTTGGGTGTTCAGTTTTATAAGTTCTTTATATATTTTGGTTACTAACCCTTTATCAGAAATGTAACTTGCAAATATCTTCTCTCATTCTATAAACCACCTTTTAGTTTTGTTGAGTTTCTTTCACTGTGCAGAAGCTTTTTATTTTGATGAAGTCCCAATAGTTCATTTTTTTTTTTTTTTTTGCTTTTGTTTCCCTTGTCTCTAGTGACATGTTTAGTAAGCAGTTACCATGGCTCACATCATAGGTTGCTGCCTATGTTCTCTAGGATTTTTATGGTTTCCTATCTCATATTTAGGCCTGTCATCAATTTTGAATTTATTTTTGTGTATGGTGTAAAAAAGTGGTCCAGTTTAATTCTTTTGCAAGTTGTTTAGTTTTCCTAGCAGATTTGTTGAAGACACTGTCTTTTTTCCATTAAATATTCTTTCTTGCTTTGTTGAAGATTAGTTGGTCATATGGTTGTGGGTCCATTTTTGAGTTTTCTATTCTGTTCCATTGATCTATGTGTCTGTTTTTGTGACAGTACCATACTGTCTGGAATCGTGATGCCTCCAGCTTTTTCTTCCTTCCTTCCTTCCTTCCTTCCTTCCTTCCTTCCTTCCTTTTTTCTCTTCTTTCTTTCTTTCTTTCTTTCTTTCTTTCTTTCTTTTTCTTTCTTTCTTTCTTTCTTTCTTTCTTTCTTTCTTTCTTTCTCTCTTTCTTTTTTTCTTTCTTCTTTCTTCTTTCTTTCTTTCTCTTCTTTCTTTCTTTTCTCTTCTTTCTTTCTTTCTTTCTTTCTTTCTTTCTTTTTCTTTCTTTATCTTTCTTTCTTTCTTTCTTTCTTTCTTTCTTTCTTTCTTTCTTCTTTCTTTCCTTTCTTTTTCTCTTTCTTTCTTTCTTTCTTTCTTTCTTTTTTCTTTCTTCTTTCTTTCTTTCTTTCTTTCTTTCTTTCTTTCTCTTCTTTCTTTCTTTTTCTTCTTTCTTTCTTTCTTTCTTTCTTTCTTTCTTTCTTTCTTTCTATTTATTTATTCATGAGAAACACAGAGAGAGGCAGAAACATGGGCAGAGGGAGAAGCGGGCTCCCCGCAGGGAGCATGATGTCGACTAGATCCTGGACCCCAGGATCACACCCTGAGCCAAAGGCAGCCACTCAACTGCCAAGCCACCCAGGCAACCTGAGCTTTGCTTTGCTTTTTTTTTTTTTTTTTTCCAGGATTGCTTTGGCTATTTAGGGTCTTTTGTGGTTCCATACACATTTTAGGATTGTTTATTCTAGTTTATGAAAAATGCTGGCAGTATTTTGATAGTCATTTCATTAAATATGTAGATTGCATTGGGTAGAATAGACACTTTTTAACAATGTTTGTTCTTCCAATCCATGAGCATGGAATGTTTTCTCATTTCTTTATGTCCTCTTCAATTTCTTTCAGAAGTGTTCTATAGTTTTCAGAGTGCAGATCTTTTACCTCTTTGGTTAGGTTTATTCCTAGATATCTTATGGTTTTTGGTGTAATTGTAAATGGAATTCACACCTTGATTTGTTTTTCTCCTGCTTCATTATTGCTATATAGAAATGCAACAGATTTTTTTTTGTCCTGAGACTTTGTCAAATTTATGTATTAGTTTCAGCAATTACCACCCATTTTTCTATGTAACAGCTAAGACTTACATGTCTGCCAAAATGGTAACTGGATTTTGGGGTTTTGTTTAGTAATTCAAACTTAAGTTGAAATACAAAATTAAAAGTTTCATTTTTAAATTTCAGTATAAAAATTTCTTTTAATGCCATGTTAATGTTGTTCCTAAATCCTCTAATAACCATCATCATTTTGTTAGAAAAATAAATAAAAAATTAGTTAATACATTTTATATATGTGGTCTGATAGACTATAGCTTACACTTAATTTATTTATAAAAGATATAATACTTATATTGTAACACTATGTATTATATTAAGGATTATGGGCTTCAGAAAAACCTCTCATGTTTCTGTTATTTTTGTAATAATTAAAATGCATATTTTAAAATAAATTTTATATGTATAAATTAAATAATGAAATAATAATTGTGGGAAAATTAGGAGACTCAAGAAACCTTTACTAGAGTATAAACTCTATCCTTTTTGAGTATATAATAATCAACATACTTAGCTTTGGCATAACACTTAAAATATGCCAGGAATTATACTGGTTGATCAATGTCAGTGGTAGCATTTAATCTTTATAACAAATGTGGTAGGAATGATCGTTATAATTGTTTTAAGTATGAGTAAAATAAGACCTAATGAGATTAAATAACTATTTCAAGATTATATAGCTATAAGACATGTGAGGTGTTTTTGTTAAACCATTTGAAGTTATTTTCAAAATACGTAGTTAGTTTTTTTTATCTCTTTCACTATAGTTCAGTAAACTAAAGCTTTCAACTATAAGATTATATTATTCTGATAACTGATGGTGAATTTCATCAAATAGTTCTCAACAATCCAAGTTTAGTTGATTTTCTCTTTGTAAGCAGATGGGAAAAAGTGGAAAGATCTGAACAATGATTAATTGGAATTCTAAGCCCTTGTTAGGAGTCTGGAAATGTGGGCTGGACCCAGAGACCATATACCACTGTGATTTGTTTTACAGGGATAATCAAAAAGTATCAGGCAATCTTAGAAATCTAATTTGGCATTCAAAGCACAATTTACCTTTAGCTAACTGTATAAGTAACATTTTATGTTAGTTTACAAGTGAAATCATAGAAATACATTGTGTCTCTGTACTCTTCCTAAACTACAAGGTGTTATTATCATTATTTTACAGATGGAGTCACAGCTGAAGCTTGAGAAAACTAGAAGTTAACCACTTTGTGAGAAATTATTAGGAACATCCCATTGACTAAATCCCAACTTCATCACAAGTTGGTTATAAGAAACAAATAATTGAAGGGTTAAAAGTAATCTCAGTAAAGGGAAGGGAGAAAGCAGCAAGTTGGCTCTATCCACCTGATAGAGCTCTATATTCCATCTTCTTTATCACCCTGGCAGAAGAAAGGGCTTCTTCCATGAATTGTGTAGTTTAGTATCACATTTGAAGCCTCATTTAATGTAACCAGGATTTCTTCTTCTGGTGAAGGGAAAGCTAGGGAGATACAAAGAAGGACAGAGACCCTCTCCACTCATTCTTTCATGGCCCACCAAAATTAGTATGAGTTCCTGTCTGGAAATGGGTTCATCTCCTGTACATACATACATATGAATACACACACACACATTTAACACTATTTATGTGTATATATACATATTAAACATTATATATACATAATATACATAATATATATGTAATATATGTATATATAAATAGACATAGATACAGGTAAGAAAGATGCCCAAGTGCCATCCCGAAGAAAAAAGTGGAGGTTCAGATGTAGAGGTATAGATCTGAGGAATCACTATTTTATAAAAGCTCTCCAGGTGATTCTTATAATCAGACATGTTTGGAAACACTAGCTCATATTTCACAGTGCAATAAATAACTAACAGTAATACCCTGAGTATATAGATCAACTGATATATCAGTCTATTTCTCCTTGCTTTCATTTC
Organism: Vulpes vulpes; assembly: GCF_048418805.1. Taxonomy (NCBI): domain Eukaryota; kingdom Metazoa; phylum Chordata; class Mammalia; order Carnivora; family Canidae; genus Vulpes; species Vulpes vulpes. The sequence goes on along the minus strand of NC_132787.1, from coordinate 29,218,344 downwards.
AGAACCAGCTATCTCTAGCTCCTGTCTCTGTACACCTCTGTTCTTCTTTCTCTGTCTCTCTCCAAATACTTATTTTCCTAATGTCAATTTCTGTCTTCTTTTCTTGTGTCTGCCATTCTTGGAGTAATCTCTTATATTGTCTCTTTTACTGTAAAATGGTAGTGTTCCACTAGATTTAATGATGTTCAGAAACCATTTTTAATTTTCCTAACCAGACTATGCAGATATAATAGCCAACCGAGGCTTATTCATAAAAATCAAGTGTGAATTTCATGTTAATGCATATATAGTTTTTGGAACATTATACACCTTTTCCTCTTTTCTTCCATCAGATATATTTTGCTGGGGTGTTATCCCTCCTGACTCTCCTTATATTTGTAGAACTCTTTTACAGTCTTATGAACTTAGTGAACTTCCAAGGTAGTTATTTCTTTTGAGAGAGGGAGAGAGAGACAGAGAGACAGAGAGATAAATGCATTGACTAAGCAGGCATCTCTCCTATTCTTTAAATTTGGAGTGAATTATTTTGTTGCAGGGGCAGTAGGAATACTTTCTCTTGGTGCTGCATATATATTATTTGATCTGGTAATAAATGTAAAATATAGTCTTACATAAACATATATATAAGCTAACAGTTGAAGGTGGCAAATAAATTATAGAATACAAAACTAGTCCCTAGTAGCCTGACTGTCCTGTGTGTATGAAATTGCATACTATGTGAACAGAGCTTCTTTAAAAGACTTTTCCTGAATAATATTTCTAACGGTGTAAGGAACCAGGACCTTGAAGTAAACCTTTTCATTTTTGAAAGTGCATTTACTACTTTAAGATTCTGTCTGGAATCCTCTGTGCATTTATACGCTGCCTCCTACTTCTTGCCCTGTGTACCTGAGTTCTGACACAGTGGAACATGAGAAACCAGCTTATCCTCCAAAGCTCATTTCTGACTGCTGATAGGGTACAGGTCAGTGCTAGTGTAGACTACTGAATCTTATTTCTTTGTTACTTGTGTGCTGTGTATTGAAACTCAAGTGAAATGCAATATTTAAAATCAATCAATCAACAAATGTTGATTGATCACACATGATATGTTAGGCAAAGTAGGATATTAAAGTTGTATGAGGCAAGACCCATACTCTCAGGGAACTTAAAATTTAGTTAACTGGTAATTTTTTAAAAAAATGTGAAGAAATACTTGGCAGTAACATCATAGACAATGCTAAAGAGCAAGCTAAAGTCCAAGATAAATAGTAGAAAAATTATTAGTAACCAGAATATTTGATTATTGCCTACTTATCAATGAGTAAAAGATGACTCATGTGCAAATAATATGAACAGATTATTTGGCTTGCAGACAATAGTTTGCTAACCCCTGAGGTGAAAGGCTATTGCAATGATACTGGTAGCACTGACTTGATAACAACAGTGGTAGTTATGAGATAGGACTGCATATATACGTTGCAATCAGAGTCAACAAAATTTGCTATAAGTTTATTGTGCATTGGGAGAGAAAACGATGTCAGAGACGACTTCAAGATTTTAACCTGAGCAACTATAGGTGAAGATTGCCATTTAATGAGCTAGAGAAGATGAAAGGAGAATCAGATTTGAAAAAATCAGTTAGTAATTCAGATTGGGACATGTTAAACTATCTGAAATCCAGATGAAAAACAGCAAGGAAATAGTTGGAAAAACAAATCTGGAGCTCATGATCTTGGTCTATCATGGAGATATACTTTTGGGAGTCATCAGTATATAGATAGTATCAAAGTTATGAGCCTTGATGAAATTATCAGAGAAAAAGGATAAAATAGTTTTAATAATAGACCATGGACTAAAAGTAGTAATGAAACATGAAGGTGGTAGGATAGAATAAAAATTTATTAGAGAAAAAGGTTATAGTTCCTAGCAATGAAGAAAAGTTGTTGCACTTGGGTTCTAAAGAATATGAGCTGGAAAAAACAGAGCTTGTCCAGAGAATTATTATTGCCATTGAGATTATGGAGAAATTTCAGTTGCTGATACAAGAAGAATTAAGCATCTAACTCTGGGAGTATACAATTGAGATAGACATAGATCAAGATAATCTGAGTAGAGAAGGTTAAGAAACTGAGAGGCCATGTTTGAAGAACTGTTCATGTGTTTATTAAGGTCACTAAGAATATTGACAGGAGAAATATGGGAGCTATTATGGAGCTATAACAATCAATACATGAAAGGAAATATTGATTCCATAGATAATTACAGAAAGAATAAAGATTGACAAAGATAATTACATGAATCTTAAAATATGTTTTAAATTTTTATTTGTAAATGGAATAGGGAGAGAAAATGGTCTGAAAGTAACAATGAGAAATACTTACCACACTTACAGAGTTGGTAACTTGAAAGATATGGAAGAAAAAACATAGCACCTTAGAGAACTGCAAGGAAACCAGTGTAGTTAGAAAACCATCAGGTTTCAAGTAAAACAGGAAGGTGAAGGGAATGTTCAGTAAAGATTCCTAAGAATAAAGGAGATTGAAATCCTTGTTTCGGGAGGAATAGAAAAGTCTTGGGAGTTGGGATAAAGTAGATGTAGTCACTAAAAGGCTGCATGGAACCTTGTAAGGATGTGATTCTAGGTGATAAGAGATGGCAGGAGGTCTTAGTCATCCTTTGGGGACTAAATTAAGCAGAAATAAAAGACATGATTAGTCCTGATAAACTCCAAGGTAGCTCAGGGTAGTGAGGCTATCAGCTATGAGGAAAGGAAGGGCAATGAAAAATTGCCTGATATGCAGAGCTTTGACATCTCCTTTTTCTTCTATGGATGGAGATGCAGAGTTTTTGGGAGAAGCAATGTTACCAGAGGCACTATGTTTTACAACAATGCAAAGGAGTAGAATTAAATAAAAAGAGATACAGACTTGCTTTCTTAGTACAATAATTAATAGTAACTTGAGAGGAAGGGGTTTTGCTACCCCCTCTCCCTATGTTTATACTTTGAAAATATATAGTAAAACATATAAGCTAAAAAATTAGAGTAACCACTTATATAGATGGAAATGAGATTTGTAGCTTCTGATATAATATGGAGTAGAGGATAAAAGAGAAGTAGGGGACAAATTAACAGAAGAAAAAGAGGAAGAAAAAAACTATTGATAAACAAAATAAAAGTAAGGTAGATTTTGATATATCATAAATCATAATAATTACAAATGAATTAAACTTATCTATTAAAATCTGGAGCATGTAAGATTGATTTTAAAATTAAATTTTTATGTGCTTACAAAAACATTTAAAACATTAGGACACAGAACAATGAATACAAAATATGAAATATACATGAGGAAAATACTAAAAATACTATCAACTTCTTTCAAGATAGATTTTTAGTAAATGAATGGATAAAAACATAAAGGTAAAGAAAGTTTATAAAGAAATTATTTTAATAGTAAACTTGTAGGCACCTAATAATGCAGAAATCAAAACAAAAACACATAATTACAAGAACATTTTACTATGGTACAAAAGTTTAATGCAAATTCTCCAAAAGTTTTAGATGAAACAGATGACAAACTGTCTACAGTATAGAATATTTGGACTATACTTTGATATAGTATGTTTAAGTAGGTTCCTGTGAGCAACAAAATGTTCCTTTTTTTTCCAAGCGTTCATGGAACATTAGCAAAGATTGAGCATCATAAAAGTCACAAAGAATATCTTACCAATTTTCACTGAACTTTAATCAAGTCATCATGTACAATGAACAAAGCTAAATCAAATTAGACATTGCAAAGAAAATATGGCTTAAAATAAAACATATATAGATACTAAAATTTCACTTTTACATATTTCAACTTATTAATATTTTTATTTTTTTAAGATTTGTTTATTTGAGAGGGGGAGAGACAAGTGTGGGGGGAGGGAAGGGGAAGAGGAAAAGAGATTTTTTTTTTAATTGGAGTTCAATTTGCCAACATATAGCATATCACCCAGTGCTCATCGTGTCCAGTGCCCCCCTCAGTGCCTGTCACCCAGTCACCCCAACCCCCCCCCGCCCACCTCCCTTTCTACTCCCCCTTGTTCATTTACCAGAGTTAGGAGTCTCTCATTTTCTGTCATCCTCAGTGATATTTTTACTCATAAGCAGACTCTGCACAGAGCACAGAGACTGACATGGGGCTCCATCTCACGACCCTGAGATCATGAGCTGAGCTTAAAATAAGTGTCTGATGCTTGATTGACTGTGCCACCCAGGCATTCCTAATATTTTATTTCTTTTAAGCAACAAGAATTTTAAAGCAATTATACCACAATTTTTGGTAGTAGGTATTTTTGCAATTTTATATTATTATTTGAAGTTTCATATATTTATTTCAATTATTTTTTAAAAAGCAACAATCCTGACAACCAGAAGCATACTAATTAATGTAATAATGACATGATATTTCACTCGTCAGACTGAAAAGTTGATAAAATTCAGTATTATTGAGAACTGGCAAGGATGTAGAAAAAAGTGCACTTTCACACACTCCTATACCAATGAAGTAAGTAGTTGCTACACAGGGCAACATGATTATAATCTAATGAATAAAAATGCTCATATCCCAATACTCAGTGGTTCTGCTTTTTCACATAGTTTAAAAAACACTTTGTACTAGTGCATATCGGCTATATTACAAAACTAAGCAAGTATTTACCATGGTGTGAAACCGGAAACTTACTTATTCATCAATAGGAGATGAGTGAATAAATAGTGATATATCTATACAATATGTTACCCTACACAGCAGCTGATATGAATAGACTATATTTCACTATTATATATCTGTATATATATATATATATATATGTAAACATATTATTTTCTACAACCTTTCTGAAAAAGTTGAAGTAAATCATGAATCCGGTAGAGTAAATTGAACACCAATAAAAATTAATTAAAAAAAAAAAAAAAAAGAATCCGGTAGAGTAATTTTTATGTAAAATATATATAATATATTTATGTGCATGCATACAGATGGATATATGAATAAAAATTTAAAAGAGAAAAATTGCATAGAAATTGTGAAAGGATTAGCTCTTGGAATATATATAGGACATGGAATGGAATTGAAGTGTTAACAAAGGTGGATTTTTAATTTTTTTATTAATATTTAAATAATAATATATATACATTTATTTATTCTTAATTACATATATGTATTCACCAGTAGCAAGTTTTAGAGAATATGTATGTGAAAAGAATAAAAAAAGCAAATATGACGGAAGTGTAAAGAGTTAATTCTTGGGGCTTAGAATATGAGTGATTACTATTTTATGGTTTGTACTTTTCTGTATATATCAGGTATTTTAAAACAAAAATTACAACATATTTGATAAATCACAAATATATCACCAGATTTTATAGGATAAGACATTATATTTTAAATGAATTGACAGCAAATTCTACTTTACTTCAGGAAAGGTAGAGATCCATGTAAGCTGTGGTGTTCTGAGACAGTTTTAATAATGAGAATATGCTGTGGTTGGAATAATGGGTGGACATTTGCAGATAGAGAAGAAAAGTCATTTCAGGAATACTGAATGGAATAATCTAAAGAGGAGATAGCTAGGTTTATATTTAGAGAACACTAAGTATATTAATGAGAGGAACATACAGCCATATCCAGCTTAAGTAGAAAGATGGAGTAGGTCAGAATTTGCTGGTAAGCAATACAGAAGAATAAAATATCACAGAAAACCAGAAAGATTCATAATCTGCTTTAGGGAAGCAAATAAAAGGATCATAGAATGGTGTTCTCAGAAAAATTGGTGTTCTTGGTAGGGAATCATGGTAAGGACTTATATGCAAAATAAAAATAAAGAAAAGCTAGGACCTGGTTGCCAAGTGGGAAAATCAGTTTAATTAGAAGAGAATGAGGGGAGAGTCTGCTTTATATGATATATTTGATTTCAGGCCCTGTCATTTACTTGCTAGATAGACACTCTTCCTGGCCTAACCAATGCCCGATCTCTAAGCCTTTCTTCCTTGCCTTTCCAAGTCTCTTGCAGTTGAGTGTGCCCATGTAGCACTCTTCTATATGAGACATAAGTAGATGTGTTGGGGATTTCTGCTGAAAAGTTTGCCTGATAAAAAGGACTTTTTTTTTTAAATTTTTGCTTACATTACTGCTATCTCCTTTCTTCCTGTGTCAGATTGCAAACATAACAGGTATCACTTTAGCAGCCTTCTTGCAACTGTAAAGAAAAGGCCAAAAGCCTCATAGAGGCTCTGGTACTGACATCATTGTACAACCTGGGCCAGGGCTATTTACCTCTCATTATGAGAGAAAAATTAGCTTCAATTTATGTAATGTATTGTGATCAAAATTTTATAGTTGTAGCTGAAAGCATTCTTGGTGCATTTATTATATAACCTAGAAAGTTAAATGCTCTGAGTCTTAATTTCTCATTACTTCATATGTGTATTGAATGAAATAATAAATATTTTGTGCTTAGCTCAATGCTTAATACAAAAACTGCTTAGTAAGTGGTATTACTCATTGTAGTCATTGTTAAAATAAAACAAAAGTTGTTAAAAAGGAATTAGTGACATGGCAGGGTTGAGGTGGATTGATGAAGATTGTCCCTGTATCATTCCTGCTTAGGAATAGAGATGGTCCGGAATTTGCAGCTAGACTAAGCCTGAGATATAAGATAAGTGAATTAATCATCAAGATTGAATGGATGTAGAAATAGGCCAGTAAATAATTATTTATATAAATTTAAATATATTTGATACATAGTCAATACTCCCATACCAAATGGTGCACATGTGCCCTGATATGTACGGCACAGCATGGGTTAAACTCACTTGGTATATTTTGCTGAGTGAAATAAGTCAATTGGAAAAGGACAAACATTATATGGTCTCATTCATTTGGAGAATATAAAAATTAGTGAAAGGGAATAAAAGGAAAGGTGAGAAAATGAGTGAAAATATCAGTGAGGGTGACAAAACATGAGAGACACCTAACTCTGGGAAATGAACAAGGGTTAGTGGAAGGGGAGGTGGGTGGGGGGTTGGGGTGACTGGGTGATGGGCACTGAGGGGGGCACTTGGCAGGATGAGCACTGGGTGTTACGCTATATGTTGTCAAATTGAACTCCAATAAAAAATTTTAAAAAATTAAAAAATAAAAAAGGATAAAATTTAAAAAATCTCACTTGTTGGCCCCATACTTATATAACTATAGCTTATGCCTTATAACTATAGCTACTAACTTATAACTACAGCTACTTATAACCAATGCTAAGGAACATATTAAGAAAAAAATGATGTTCTATAACCACCGGTTTCTTCTTCTTCCATGAGTTATTTTAGTCTGTCAGCATTGCTTAGTAATCATAGTTGGATTTACGATTTGCACCTGGGTTTGGTTGAGCCTGGTCTAGGGCAGGGCAATGGGGGTGGCAGGGTTGGGGAGGGAGATATGGTTTCCATGGTTAAGGGAGGCCACATAGTCAGATTGTGCCTGCTACCAGTTCCCCATAAAGAGACCTCCACTACAATAAGAGGTTGGGGAGTGCCTGCGCGGCTCAGTCAGTTAAGCTGTGCCTTCCTCTGGAGTCATGATCTCAGGGTCCTGGGATGGAGCCCCACATTAGGCCCCCTGTTCAGTGGAAAGTTGGCTTCTCCCTCCTCCTCTGCCCCTCACCCTGCTAGTGCTCGCTCACTCTCTGGTGAGAGTTCTGGTACTGAGGTGTGGTAGCAGTTTGAGACCTGGGCACAGTGTATATACCATACGACTTGAGCAGTGGAAAGAGAACAAAGAAGCCTTCATTGGTGTCTCCAGACACTTTTAATTCTTCTCCTGCTCCTGGATTCTTCTCCTGCTATCGCTGTACTATAGTATTATATATTAAAATATATATTATATGTTATTACATATTATAATTATATATTATTATATTGCTTTATTATAATACTCTTTACTCTTATAAACCGTTGAATCCACTGAGCCCTTTCAATCAACACTTAAGATCATTAATACATAATTAACATGTATATCATTCAACAATGTTATATTAAGAATTATGTCATATTTATAGTTTAAATTATTATGATATAAATAATATAATAAAATATCACTCATCAAATTCCTTTTTAAAGGCTCTCGTCACATTTTTTACTTCTCCAGGAGTAAAAACTACTTTGAATTTTTGTGTTAATCAAAGACTTACTTTCCTCTAGAGTTTTACTACATTTGTATGTAACTCTAAAAAATATATTATTTAGAATTTTTCTGGTTTTGAACAATGATGAATGAAATCATAAAGTATGATTTATATTCTGACTTCCTGTTTTTCTGCTTAATATCGTGTGTTTGAGATTCATCTGTGTTGTTGTTTGCAGCTATAGTTTATTCTTTTTAATGTTTTATATTCCATTGTAGGAACATACCATATTTTATCTATTCTCCTACTAGCTGACACTTGGTTTACTTCCAATATTTTTTTATAAACAGTTGCCACAATTAATATTCTTGGCTATGACTCATGTTTGGACAGACGCAAGAGTTCCTCTAGGTACATTTCTGAAGGGGGATTTCTGAGTTACAGGGTTTGCACATGTTTAACTTTATGAATTTATGCCATTACCCGAGATTTTACCAATTTGAACTCTTGCTAGCAATTCAGTATTATTTTCTGTAGGTGTGTTATTTGTGGACAGTTATGTGTCACAGATTTTTAAGGAAATGAGTAGTGTATTTGTGGTGTAAGATGTCTTAAATAAAATATTGGGAATTTCTAGGACATAATATGTTTGAGTACATTTGGATATTTGTTAGATTCATATATTTGTATGCCATAGAAATCAGTGAATTATCAAATTAATTTAGAATATTTTATATTAAATGTGGGATATTTTACATTTTAACATTGTCTCTCTACCTTTTCAAAACCAGAAAATCATATATTTTTATTTTATAAAGTATAATAGGACCCTGGAGACTGACAGAGACTAGACAAGATATCTGCTTTATACAAACTCTATCTAAAGCTTAGTTGTAATAACCATAATGAGTATATTATTTTAGGACAAGTGGCTGCTCTGCATAGATGAGACTGTCTGATAGACTACATCTTATGATTTAAAGATTCATTATTGTTCTTTATCAAGATTAGTACTCCACAATCTGCTAGAATACCATGTGTGAAAAGTTATGGTTTAATAATAAATATCAGATATAGTATCAGGAAAATTAAAGGATCAAATCTACTGGCTCCCAAATATAATCCTCAGGAAAATTCATGTGAACTCTCTGACCACCAGTTCCCTCACCTGTAAATTGCTAATCTTTGTATTACTCTTAGTTAAGGGAAATCATATATAAGAAAGTACTTCATAAACTCCAAAACTCAGACCTCGGATATTGTCAGGTGCCCAATTATTTTTGTTAGAAGTCATGGCTCATTGGTACAAGCAACATAAGATGAGTTATGTGGAAGAGGAGGAATTTACTTAAAAAGGTATTTAAAAACCTAAAGTATCATTAAAAGGGCAAAGAACCAGGAGAAAAACCCCAAATTGTGCAGCAGTACTGGTTTATCAATGATGCACCATCCTCCCCTTCTGTATCCCAGATGCCCACATGTACATTTCTGATGAAATGGGTATCAGAGACTGCATTTTGCCACCAACATTTCCAACCTCTGCCTTGTTGATGCCACTTCTATGGGGCTCTCCATTTCTTTGCATCACTAGCTGATGAACTAATATCTAGGTTCTGAGGCAGGCACCTGATTTCCAGTCACATATATATTGCAATCAGGTGCCTGCATCAAAGTCACAAGGAAGAATAGAATAGAAAGTAGACTATCTGGAACAAGTTTCAGTTAATGGGTATTAATTAGGTCAGGCTGGGTGGCCAAAAGTAATGAGTGATGCCCATATGTTTTCTTTAATTCCTCCAAAAATGTTGATAAAGCAAAGGTGCAGAAATGTTATCTATCTAAAGTCACAGAATTATTATGGGGCAGACATATAAATTGAAAACTGCATGTGCCTTGACTACAAGAATATAACCATCAAACTATTCTAAATGGTTTCAATAAGAGGTAAGCCTGCTATGCTTACTTGTATTGTTTTCCCCTTAATACCTGGGGACCAGGGAATAAATTGGATCTCTTATAACAGTACTGATGCCCTGGAATAGCTAATGATAAAGCTATTAACATCAAAAACACAAAACAAAATAGAACATGATGTTTTTCCTGGTTTGCATGGGTGAAGGTTCTCTATGCTTTAACTATACACTATGTTATAATTTCTATATTCTGTCATAAATCAAAGAGTGAAAACTATATTATGAAATGAGTGTGCTGCTGAGATGCCAGGACAGATTTGTCCATTCAAATAGCACCTGGATCTGTCTGCATTTGATTGACCCCTTCCCAAATATAAAGTGCTGCATGTGTTCTTAGTGATAATAACAGTGACCTAAGTTACTGTTGTCTAATGGCTTTCAGTTTTAAGTGTTGATGGTGTAAGTCTGGTTCATGAGAGACTAGTGCCTACACCATGGAAACCTCTATCACAATCAGCACTAATTTGCAGGCTAAGCAGAAAGGCCAAGGTTTGACTAAAGAGGCTAAGTTCCCTTCTTTTTGTGACTTTTCCTACCAGCTTGGTATTAGAATTTTGAATATAGCCACTTTACACAAATTCATATTTGAACACGAGGTAAAGTATGACAGATGCAATTTGCATTGAGAGGACAGTGTTATATATTGGAATGGGTTTATGGTGGAGTTAGAAGACCTAGGTTCGAGTATCCGGGCTGTTATAACCTTAGGCAGGTCCCCTAAACTTTGTGACGCTTAGTTACTTCATCTGTAAAACAGGGATGATGGTATATATTGTACAATTTGATATATCTCCAAAAAAATGTGAAATCACTGTAGTAAATCGCTACTCAGATGTAGATTATGAGTATTATTGTTTTTTAGCTTATTGTTAACTGATTTGCCATACAACCTGATAGCCAGTACCTACAATGGTTTAAAAAATTTTAAGGAAATTAGTAAAACCTGTAAAAATCCAATAAATGCAGCATATTACTTTTTCCCCCAGCTTTCCTGAGGTAGAACTGTCAAAATTGCAAGACATTTCAAGTGCATACTGAGATGATTTGATATATGTATACATTTTGAAAAGGTTCCTCCCATCTAGTTAATTAATCATCCATCATCTCACATATTTATATATAGTTTTTGTATTTGTTTTAGGTGAGAACTGCATTACTTTTTATTTGGGGGAAATGTTGTGAGTCTTCTTGGATCTTATTTGGTGGGGATTTATTTTTAATAGTGACAGGCTGCTATCACTGAAGAGAGTTTGCTGCCCTTATTATTAAGCAGAGCTCCAAAACTACTTTATAGTTTCAGCATTGGCTAAAATACAGCTCTTAGAGATGCCTGGGTGGCTCAGTGGTTGAGTGTCTGCCTTTGGCTCAGGACGTGACCCCAGGGTCCTGGGATCAAGTCCTGCATGGGGCTCCCTGCAGGGAGCCTGCTTCTCTCTCTGCCTCTGTCTCTGCTTCTCTGTGTCTCTCGTGAATAAATAAATAAAATATTTTAAAAAATAAAAAATAAATAAATACGGCTCTTAAATTCACCAGTGTATCCTAACAATTTTGCTTAAAATTATATCTGGAATCCATTCATTTTCTCTATCTTGTCTCCATGCTTCTACTCTTTCTCACTTTTAATGCATCCCTTACTCATCCATCCTTGAAGTCTTCTAAAAAAAACAATCAAATCATGTTTATTCCTGACTTAAAAATATTTAATGATTTCCCATTGCATTTAAGATGAAATCCAAACTCCATGTGTGTAGAACCTGGCACCTGCCTCTTTCCACATTTATATCTGATGTCATTCTCTTCTCTGACTTCAACCACTCTTTTCTATCTTCCCTTTGGCCAGTTCTTTGCTGCCTCCAAGAATTTTGCCAATGCTTGCTTCTCTGAAATATTCTTTGCCCTTATTTTCGCAGAGTTAACACCTCCAACTTCAAGTCTTAAGATAAATAAATGTCAGCTTTTCAGAAAGGCCTTTCTCGACTATCTTACTCCAACCCTCTTTTAAATTAATTTATTTGTTAATATGCTTTTGGTCTGGCTTCCCTATTAGAATGAGAGCTGTATGATGGCAAGGGCTATGTTTATCAAGATCACTAATATATCTTATACTTTTAACAAAAGGCCTGGCACATAATTCTGCTTATTATATATTTATGTAAGAATGAGAAAATGGTTGCCTGGTTGGCTAGCAACTTGTCAGAATGGATGTTGTATTAAAAATTTGCCCTTTACCCCCCAAAATGGAAAAAAAAAAAAAACCCTGCTTGTCAAATAAAATATCAATATTATTCCTGAGATTCTGCATGTAAATTGGAATTTTATTTTAACAGCATGATTTCCCATTATAGCTTCATGAATTATTTCTCATTTACTTTAAGTGATTTTGGTATCTGTTCTTAACAACTAAAAATCATCTATCTTCAGATTCTTGATAAAAGAATGAATAGTATCCAGGAAGCTGCAGATTTAGAGTACATTGATATATTTTGGAAGTAGCCCACCACTTAATTCACAGCCCAGAAATCTGTCTGCCATATCTGAACCATTTAGTTTAGTCATACACAATCCCGTTGACAAGAAATTTGTTATTTCCTAAGACATGCATTCCATTTTTGAACCACTCTGGTTGTAGAAACTTCTGTTTAACTGAACGAAAATCTCTCTCCCTCCCCTCTATTTCTTGCAATTCTATAAATTTTTAGCCATTGAAATTAGGCTGGTCTGTTTGATGAATGAATCCTTCAGATGTTTGGAGATAGACATGTTTAATCCTCTTTTCTGAACTTTATATTTTCCTTATGCCATTAACCTCCAAATATATACAGAAAATAAGTTTAAATAAAGTTTTTTTAAAGTATTTCTGGGAAGAATCATTTTAAAGTGAATAATGACTCCCAATTATTTGGAATGCATTTGTCATGTAAATGTGTGATTATGTTCAAATGGGAAGCATCCATTGCACATAAATATTGAAAACTTCAATGTTTAGCTTTATTATTACATTAATATATTAGTTCTGTTTGCTTTTACGAAGTTTCTATATTTTTTTGGCAAAGTTAGGCAGTTTTTTGAACTAGATTTAACATAAAGTTAATTAAGTTTTACAAGCTTTTTAGGTTTACAGGTAATGTCTATATACACTATGAATACAATTGTCTTTTTCTCATGAGTAGTGGAACATAATTCACCCTTTTTTTCCTATCCCATATTTTCCTGTATATATGACCTATATACGTATTCACTTGGTGGGGGGAAGAAGGAAATAAACTTTAAAAATTCTACCCCTATAGTAACAAACCATCTCTTTGCTATTTATTTGTTTTAATACTTTTAGCCAATAAGATCTAAGTATTAATTATGGATTTATGATAATAGAGTAAAAGCATTATCTGGAAAGTATAAGCAGCTTTATAATTTTACTAATTTTAAAGTGTTATCTGTGCAAAATATTAGAAACTGGAATCTAGTTTGGTAATAACATTTTGTACACGTGTCTATGAAAATTTCATCTGTTATAAAAGATGATTATATAGAGAAACATAAATGGACTGTATATTAAAATAAAAAAAACAGTGAACTACGTATATACTTGAAAGTTCACAAAGCTTTTTTTTCTCATTCATTATTAATACCTTCTCAAAAATAGATTCTTAGTAAAAACTATCAGAAGTGAAAGAGCAGATGACAAAACCACTTGAATGAAACAAATTTGATAAAAAGTTTGAAACTTTTTGTTATGAAACTTGAGTTCAGACTTCTTTCTGGATTTTATTTATTTTTTATTTTTTGTAAAGATTTTATTTTTTTATTCATGAAAGACACAGAGAGGCAGAGACAGAGGCAGAGGGAGAACTGGATGCAGAAATCCATCCTGGGACCCTGGGATCATGCCAAAGGCAGACACTCAACCACTGAGCCACCCAGGCACGCTTTTTTCTGGATGTTAGATTGCCGGAGAGTTACTATAAAATTCATATCTGCATAACTATAAATGAACAGAGTATATTACTTTGACAAGCATTTACTCTAGCATTCCTGACCCTATCTATTTTTCTAATTTTCTGAATCTACTGTGCTGCAATGATTGGATTAAGAATGGACATATGACCCGAACTGAGCCAATAGAATTTTGCTGATGTTTTCAAGAATGAAATTATTTTCTTCTTGGGATAGCTAGAGTTAAGGGTGACAATCAATACCACAACATGGGAAAGATCTGCCTTGAAATCAAGCCAACAGAGTGAAAAGATGACATGAAAGAATGAGCAACCTGGTGACATTTGAACATTGAGTCTTAAAGCTCTTGAATTTACCAGATAAAGAGGTCAACCATTTGTTTCCGTATTTGTGTTTGTTTTTTTGTCACTTGTACTGAAATAGTCCTGACTTTTACACATAATATATGTAGTGCCTATTTTAACTCTTCAGATAAAATGAAATAATAAAAAAAAAAACTAGAAAATTTCCTGCTGTATTTGGATCTCATTTTGGAGAGCTATACCATACATGTATACATATCATTATTTTATTTGCTTTAGTAGGGAATGGTATAGCTTAATTTATATAGTATACCATAGTTAAGCTATTATATAGCTCTCTAACAAATGCTTAACTCAGTCATTTATACAGAAAAAATACTTACTTTTAATTTATGTAACAAAATATCAGCTGATAGCCTCTTGTGCTCTGAGATTTAAATTAATTGGCTGGATGTCTGTTCAGTATCATGTGAGAATGCCATGTTTTCCTAAAGAATTTTGTCAATTCTTTTTAACCTATATCCTCAAGCTCTCCATTCTTTTTGTTAATCCTTTGGTCTCCCTTATCTCACTTTACATGAGATAAAAATTTATGTTTCATTTATGCCTATTTAGACTTGTAACTCAGACTTTTTAATTTCACTGAAACCTCTCACACAGGCACATATGTAACACAAACTTTTAATGGTGTGGAGGGCCAAAGAGTGATTTGCACTGCAGTCAATTATTACTGGTTACCTCTTCCCACTAGTTAGAAATTTATGTCTTGCCCAGATTTTGCTCTTGCTCTTTCTTTTCTTTGACTTCTCTTTTTCTCCTCTTCCTCTCCTTGTCCCTTCCCTCCTCTCTCCTCTTCTCTCCTTTCTCTTCCCTTCCTAATTCCTATTCATTTTATCTGCAGGATATTTTAGCTTCCTTTTACCTCCCTTTCCAGCTCTCTTCCTAAAGTGTCACCTTCTGTACTAAAATCACTATCAGACTGTTTGCCTAAATAATCTTCTTCAGAGCTCTCAAAATAACACTTTTTTTGCCCTCAAAGTAACTTTTTGTGTGTGTGCTCTCAAAGTAACTCCCCCCTTTTGCTACCTTTTAAGATGCTCAAATTATAAATGTGTAGTTTTTCTTTCATTCTGCACACATTCCTCTCTCATTCCTCATACCAAGATATTTTAAGTGGTACAGGAGAGAAAGGTGATCTCTGTTAACTAATAAAGGAAGTGATAGAAGTTCCCCACCAGTGGCCACACAAATGGAATTTCACCCTGGGCAATCCAACTTGCTCTGGTGCTAAGAGGAACACAAGCCTAGTCAATATTTGAGCCATGCCCCAATTTTCTCCTGAATAAGGGCAGTAATTTAAAAAAATCTATTGATTAATATGTAAACAGGAAACTTGTTTTGGGAAAGAGGGAAAGTTCAGCTGTGTGACAGAATGGAAGTATTGCTCTATCTTTCTGGATCATTTATTGGAAAACCAGACTGCTTTCCAATAAAAATTTGGCCTGAATAAATAATATGGGAAATTAAGCAAATCTCTCAACTGGCTGATTCTCAGTGTTATCATTCCAGAACCAAAACTGAGTTCATTTTTGAAACACAAGACAGAATGCTGCTTCAGTGATGTTTCAGATGATCTCTGTAAATGTATAACAGCAGGATTGTTTGGGGGGAGGGGGGGAAGACTTGGATGAGATGATAGCATTGTCAAGGATTTGTAGCAACCT
Organism: Vulpes vulpes; assembly: GCF_048418805.1. NCBI lineage: Eukaryota > Metazoa > Chordata > Mammalia > Carnivora > Canidae > Vulpes > Vulpes vulpes. Next base: position 29,202,246 of record NC_132787.1, on the reverse strand, counting down.
TATGTTGCCAAAGCTACTTCTATAAGACATTCTCCTTTTACCATGAGCAGGGAATAATGCCAGTATATTTTCTTTTCCAATCTTGAAAGCAATACTAAGTATCTGGAAGGTGTTAGTTCCATGGAACATGAATCTGTGCTACCTATGACCTCCCTGGGATTTACTCACACAGAATATTGCTCCTTTTCAGTTGTCATCTCTGAGCCGAGTTACCTTTTTTTAAATTTAAAATTATATTTTTATTTCACTGACTTGCTTTAAAGTCTCTTATAATAAGTAGCCACTGAACTAGTTAAACTTTGGAGAACAATGACAAGAAAATTATTTAATAGTATAAGTCTGTAGGAATCTCTTTAATTTGACCACTGAAACAACGAAAGGAATTGTTCCAAGCTAGAACAGCACCCCATGGTAATAATCATGTAAGAAGAAATTTCCTTCAAGTTTAAAGCCAAACAGGTGGAAGCTGTCAGGATACAGTAGCAAAGAATCTGAGAAGCTAATTGCAGCTCAATCTTTTCTATTAATGCCCCCTTACCCACAATACCCACAATCTTATTTCTTCCTGATCCACTGTTGCATAAGATACTGAACACAGCTATGGATCAATGAAGTCATTTACAGATCCACCTTATGGGTAAGATAAATGATGGATTAATCTAAGTTCTATGGAGCCTTTATTTTTGAAACATATTTTAGTTGTGAATGAAATCCCTTACTGGAGCTTCCTCAAATTATTGCCTTCTCTTTTTCTCTTTCCTGAATGTAATGTTTGTTACATTCTATTATTGTTGTTGTTAACATTCTATTACTGCTTTCAGGTTAGTCCAGTTCTATAAGAGCTATCTATGAACATTGGTATCTAGCCATGGGTCTCTCCCTACCACATAAAGATGACAGGCGCAGACCTTTATCACATGGATGCCAAATACTAAAGTAACTTCACAATAACTAATATTTTTCTTTTCAGAACTATGGGAAGCACAACTCAATTCTATCACTTGATGTCAATAATCTTGATGCTAAAGATCAAGAGAGAAATAGGGAATAAAAATTTGAGGGAAATTTAATTTTTTAATTGAAATTTTAAACTATTTTTTTCCTAGGGAATCAAACTTTGGGGTAGTCATGATGAAGATAAAAGTAAAATAACACAGTATGACTGCTATGTTAGTGTCCTAATTCCTTCTCAGTCCTGACATAATTTTAAAATGATCATTTTGGTGGTGATTGTGACAGCATTGGGTGAAGTGGTTTATATGTATTATATCATTCAAAGCTCAAAATAATTCTAGGAAACAGGAAGGAGTAATGTCCCCACTTTAGAGATCACAAACAGAGCTCCTCCAAAGTCCCACACCAATATGATGTTTCTAATTTTTTCAAGAGCATTCACATAGTTTTCCCCAGTGGCTGCACCAATTTACATTCCCACCAACAGTGCATAAGCATTCCTTTTTTCACATTCTCATCTACACTTGTCATTATTTCTTATCTTTTTTATTTCAGCCATTCTGACAGATGTAAGGTGATATCTCATCATGGTTTTGGTTTACATTTTGCTGATGACTAGTGATGTTGAGCATAGTTCCACTATATTGGATATTTACTCAAAGAAAATGAAAATGCTAATTCAAAAGGTCATACACACCCCTACATTTATTGCAGCATATTGACAATAGCCGAGATATGGAAGTGATCTAAGTGTCCCTCAATAGATGAATGGATAAGGAAGATGTGGCACACACACAAAAAATTATACACAGACACACTAGAATATTACACAACCATAAAAAGGATGAGACTTTTTTCATTGTGACAGCATGGGTGGCCCCAGAGGGTGTTATGCCAGGTAAAATAAGTCCGACTGAGAAAGACAAACACCATATAGATTTCACTCATAGGTGGAATCTCAAAAACAAAAGAAATGCATAAACAAATAAACAAAATAATCCATATCTGTAAACACAGCAAACTGGTGGTTGCTAGCGAGAAGGAGGCTGGGTGAAATGGGTGAAGGAGAATGAAAAGTACATACTTCTGATTATGGAGTAAATGAGTCACAGGAGTAAAAGGTACAGCATAGGGAATATAGTCAGTGGTATTATAATAGCCTTGTGTGGTGACAGATGGTAGCTACACTTGTAGTGAGCATAGGATAATATATAGAGATGCTGATTCACTCTGTTGTACTAATGTGATATTGTAACATTGTGTGTCAACTAAAAAATTTAATCTCACATCAATAAAGAATTGAATTGTAGTTGGATTTGAGTGTGGGAGGTAGTAACTGATGGAGAAGTAACTCTCAGAAGACATACATCATCTATGTTCAATAAAAGCCCTTATGAGGGACACCAGGGTGGCTCAGTAGTTGAGCATCTGCCTTTGGCTCAGATCGTGATCTTTGGGTCCTGGGATCAAGTCCCACACTGGGCTCCCCACAGGGAGCCTGCTTCTCCTTCTGCTTACATCTCTGCCTCTCTCTGTCTCTCATGAATAAATAAATAAACCTTAAAAATTAAAATATAAAAGGCCTTATGAAAGGTCTTTTCTCTCACTTTCTATGCATTTAAGAGTATAGGAGATTGTCCATCCTTAGAATTAATAAAGGGTATCTTGTTTTCTTCCATAGAATCAGCTCTCCATTGTCAAGTGAAATTATCCTTTTCATGTGATTTCTCTTTGAATATTTCAGATGACCAATTTCTTGGTGCTATTATATTTTGTGTATTTGGTTCTCTACGTAATCTTAGAAGATGTATTATCTGATGTCTGTCCAGGTTGCTAAGAATTGAGTCTAACAGAATGAGACTACACTTTTATATTTATTTATTGTTTATTTGAGTGGGAGAGAGAGAGAGATCATGAGCAGAGGAAAAGGGCAGAGGGAGAAGCAGACTCCTTGCTCAGCAGGGAGTCCAATGCAAGACTTGATCCCAGGACCGTAAGATCATGACCTGAGCAGAAGACAGATGCCCAACTGATTGAACCAACCAGGCACTCAAGAATGAGACTATCTTATAACATGAGAGTGAGTAAAGAAGAGGTTCCTGTAAGTTATACATCATCTTAGATGGAATGACCAAAACTCAGTCTTTACAATCTAGAACGAATGGTCCCAGCAGTAGATATCTCTGTAAATGCTGATATCTAATGAAATCTTCTGGTTATGTTTTTCCTTGTTTTATAGGAGATTATTTTGCCTAAATAATTTTAGGAAAAGCACCTCTTCTCTCCACCAACATATCTTTAGAAAATTCTTACTCCATATTACATAATATTTATACCTTTGAAACAATTTTTTTCATTTTATTTTTAAAAAGATTTTTAAAATGTATTTATATGAGAGACAGAGAGAAAGAGAGCATGAGCAGGGGCAGGGGAGAAGGGGCAGAGGATGAGGGAGAAGCAGACTCCCTGCTGAGCAGGGTGAGGTGTAGGGCTAAATCCCACGATCCTGGAATCATGACCTGAGCCCAAAACAGACACTTAGCCAACTGACTCACCCAGGCACCCCAACCTTTGAAACAATTTAATAAGTCTCTCCCCTTAAAATTTTCATGACTACAAGACTTAAAACATAATTTTGTGAAATACTTGGGGTGTCCCCTGAAGGATTGGTAGTCTTCAGTGCAGCAGGCCTGGGGATACATAGCCTATGGCATTCAATTTTGGTCTTCATGGTGCTTCTAAAACATTATTTAGAACCCAGTCACCTTAAAGATTGTGTTTGAATGGACTTTGCTGTGATAAGTAAGTGAATTGGACAGTTATTGATAATTTCCTATTCACTGAAATATTGAGGAAAGAGAGGTAAAATTTTCCAGGCTACATTTGTTGGTGCATGTATATTTCTCAGTGTTGAATCTACACAGTTGAGCTCTTTGAATTGGAGACAAGATCAGAATTTTTGGTGAGTTATCACGGAATAGGTGAGGATGTTTGATTCGTAAAATTTGTTGTTGACAGGAAAATAAAATAGTTGAAAATAAGTTTGCATTTGAATATGTTTGGTATTATATTCATTCTGAAATATTTTAAAAATCAATAAAATGTTTGTGCTTCACTTTATAAGCATTTATTACATAATCATGGCTAGTAAAATTCTTTTGAAAACTTAGTATAACTAAAATGAATTAAGATTATTATTGCTATCAGTACCAAATAATATAAACTGACTTGATTCAAAATGTGGGATTATGACTAAGGAAATACATAATAGTAATAAATTTCTAAGAATTATACTATTAAATATTCAGGAAATTACATAGAAATTTTACTTTGTACTCTATATTGATCACAATATGGTAGGTGATGAGGGTAACCAAAATTCCTTACAAATTTCTTTTTTTTTTAAGTTTTTTCTTTAATTTTTTTTCTTTTTAGGTTTTATTTACTTATTCATGCGAGACAGAGAGAGGCAGAGACATAGGCATAAGCTCCCTTAGGGGAGCCTGATGCAGGACTTGATCCCAGGACCCCGGGATCATGATCTGAGCCAAAGGTAGACGCTCAACAACTGAGCCACCCAGGTGCCCTTCCCTATAGATTTCTGAAGAAAAAAAGAAGTTCCATGAAAATTTGTCCACTTCTGATATTGTACTAAAAGACTTTTCAGGAAATAAAGACAGGTTTAATATCAAAAAATAAGAATGGTGTCTAAAGAACTAATTAAAAAAAGAACTAATCCAATTCTTATAAAGAACAATCTTATGCCTACAGTGTTTGAAGTCTGAGATCTTCTTTTCCTTATGCTTATTTCATTCATTAATTAAATTAAGTGAAATGTTAATTTTAAGCTAAATCTACTCAGATACATTGCCCTGTCCATTCTGAGAAGATAAAAGCAAATGTTTGTTTAAGATATCTGATTAACTGAGAAGACATTGCATTTGGTGTCAGAATTATTCTTGCCAAACATGCTTACCAAATCATCCATTCCCCTTTGGTTGGTAGGCCTGACCTTAGGATGTGGCTCTGGGACACACCTGAAAATGTAAATTGTTCAGAGCCTGTTTTGTCAAGTGTGCTCCTCAGCTTATAGATTGATTCTATACAGTTTAGTCCTATCTACTTTGCATAACTCTTAGTAATGAGAGAATTATTTTTTATTTGAAATTTTAGGAGGAAAATAAAAGGATCATTTGAAAATGGCTGAATCCACAGAGAAGAACAAAATATTTAACCAGTATACTTATTAAAACAAAACAACATCTTAAGTATTGTAAGTTATATGTGTGTATTTCACACACAGTCACGACACATACACAGAACCACACAGACAGAACAACTAGGGTGATAACTTCTTTTTAGTTTATTTTTATTTTTTAGATTTTCTTTATTTGACGGGGGGGGGGGTGGGTACAAGCAGAGGAGTGACAGGAAGAGAGAGAGGAGAAGCAGACTCCCCACTGAGCAGGGAGCCCAAACAGGGCTGACCCAGCATCATGACCTGAGTCCAAGACAGATGCTTAAACGACTGAGTCACCCAAGCACCCCTAGGGCACTAACTTCTAATCTGTGTTGTTAAGAAATGAGCTTTGCTCAAAAGTGGGTGACTGTGATATTCATTCATGATCCTGTCCTGACCCTTGCTTTCTATTCTTCATTCTGCAATACATGCTATGCCATGCTCTCTTCATGCTGACCCACACCCCGCATGAGTGAAAGGGAGAGCCATTCACTCCCTGCATAATAAAAGTTCACCCTGTTGTTTAAAAAAATTATCAGTACCTGTTTGCTGTTGATCACAGTTGGAATTTAATTTCTTCATTATACTGCACTATTATATCTATTAGTATTTTAAAATATCTATTATTACATGCATCTCTAGAGTTTTGGAAAGATGTGTCTTCTAATGTTATATTTCTCAAACTTTATGTGCTATAAATCACTTGGTAATATTGCTGAAATGTAGATTGAGATTTAGCAGGTCTAAAGTTGGTCTTAAAATTTGTATTTTGGGGGCACTTGGCTGGCTCAGTCAGTTAAGCATCTGCCTTCAGCTCAGGCCATGATCCCGATCCCTGATACTGAGCCCCACATTGGACTCCTTGCTCAGCAGGGAGTCTAGCTCTTCCTTTCCCTCTCTCCCACCCCCTGCTTGAGCTCTCTCTCTCAAACAAAAATAAAATCTTTTTTTTAAATTTGCATTTCTCTTTTTTTTAAGTTTGCATTTCTAATAAGGAGATTCCAATGCTGCTGGTTTTCATATATATTCTGGGTATCAAGATCATATACCCATTTAATACAGCTCTTTGCTGCTTCCACTGGCGAACACCCTTTCCCTCTGCTTCCTTTGGTGAGTGAGCAAAGATGTGTATATGTATGTGTGTGTGAGAGGGATATGACTAAAAGAAAATTATAGTTCACCCTGGTGTTTGGCTTCTGCATTAAGTAGTAGCATAAAATGATTTGCTTTATTATTTAGCAATTCATTTTCCCATGGACCAACATCTCCTCTGGCTAAAGCAGGTTGAAATGTCACTATTCAGCCATGTCATGCTAAACATATACTTTCATTCATTCATTCATTTATTTGATAATCACTTATTATATATTTTATTTCAAAAATATATTGGGCAGTAGCTATATAGAGTGATGAGTGAGACTTGATCCCTGTATTCAATGAACTCACATCTAAGTGGAAGAGACAAACATGGTAAGGGAAATAGTAATATTGAGTTAAATAAAAAGCACTATATAGAACTGTAGAAAAGGTAAAAACTACATATATGAGATTCAGGAAAGTTTCACAGAGAATATGACATTATTCAGAAATTCGATGAGTAAGGAATAATATTCAGGTAGCAGAACAATAGGAGCAGAATTCCTTGCAAAGGCAGAGACACTACATGATGTACTCAAAGAATCATGGGTCATTCAGGATGACTGAGGAGAGTTGCAAAAAATAAGCCTAAAATAGTGGGTAAAACATCAAATCATGAATGGATGATTCTTAAGAAAGATGAATTCTTATCTTATAAGCAATGTGGGAATAGTGTGATAGAATTTTAGGAAATAATTTCAATAGCAATTTAGAAAACTTAATAGCAAAAGAGCACGTTTGAAAAGTATCAAGTTAATGCAAGTGAGAAACAATGAATTCTGAACTGAGTTAGCATTTGTAAGAATACTGAAAGATACTCATGACAGGACTCTGGTAAATTAATGTTGGCATAAAATTGAGGAAAGAGATGGTTTTCAAATTTAAAGTGTGGTTAATTAGGTGGGATATAATGATATTTGTTAAATAATTCTGTATACATAAATGTGGGAACTATTGATAATGAGTACATTTTTTATCTTGTTGAGTTTGACCATTTTTAAGGAAAATCAGACAGTTGTATAGCAAGTAGTTGAGAATATCCAGCTTAACAAAGTACACATGGACTACTAAAGTTGATCCTTTCCATTAGCCGGGAATACCTGGTATCTTCTCTTTGTAACTCAAAAATACTGCTTTGGTGAATGATGCAGTTGGGCAATATACAATGTCAACATTCATAATTGTTGTTCTATTGAGTTTCTTTAGAATTTGAAGAGACCAAAGACACAAGGTCACAAAAGCTTTTCATGATGTCATATAACAGCAAGAGTGATTAGCTGATTTTAGTCCCCTCCTATTAATAATTTAAGCTATAAGCATTTTCTCATGTCTTTGATATGTGTATACATTTTGAATGGTATTTAAGAATTTACTCTTTTGATATAAAAAAAAAATATCTAGGACTAACATTTTTTTAAAAGACACTCTGAAGTACAATTGCTTATTGATAGTCATATCTCTAAATGCTTTTAGACCTCATGTTTTAGATTAATGTTTTATATCATGGTATCAGGAAGATTAGAGAATATTAATATGTGATATTACTTGATCATAAATAAATAGGTGAGCTAGAATCTGATTTGATCCTAGCTAACAATCATTGGATGGAATGAGGGCTCCTAGCAATTCTATTCCTTGACTTACTTTTGAAGGTGGCTCCTCAAATAGTAAACAATTGGTTTATATGGATATAGTAGATATGCTAATTGTATGAGGGCTTCTGATAAAGTGTGACTGTTAAGATTATTTCATTTAAAATGGAAAGGACACTTAAAATAGGAAAGGCCGCAGGTAGAATTGGATATTTTGGGATAAAACACAATGATTCATACTAGTAGTGAGCTGGTAGCTTGTCCGCAGTCATTGTCCAAAGCCAAAAGTTATTATAGCTTGTGATTATTTTTATTTACAGACAAATCGAACTGATGAGATGAGGTTTACATTTGCTCTACTTCTTTGTTTCCATCTGACTATCATTTTCTTTCAAGATTAAATAAGAAATTTATTGAACTGTAACATCAAAAACTTATTAGTGAATTGCTGGGTATTATATACTTATATTTATATATTTATACATGTATTACCTAAATCTGCCACCAAAGCCTCTAGTAACTTTGTATAACTCTGCACCATTAATTTCTTCAGAGTGACATTCTGATGTGAGCTGAACAGATGGAATTGCAGGATTGTTCTAGCAAATTTATCATAAAAAATGCATCCGACACCTGTGTAATTTGCCTAATCATTTTCCTAATAAGCTCCTACCATTAATTATGCACGATTTCCACAATGCAATCAAGATAAAAGTAAATCTGATGACTTAATACCCTTCAAAATAATTGGTTCACCCAACACAAGGCCTCCTTTGCTTTCCATAGCCATTTTAGTTAATTAGAAAAAGGGTGCACCCTGTTGGAGTCAGCAGAACGGAGGCTGATCGCTTGGTGGGAGGTAGACCTGCTGGGTTTTTGGGCAGGAGTCAAGGATATTAACTCGTGAAAGAATAGAAGAGAATTTTGCCCCTTCCTCTTCTTCGCTTTCCTTCACAATCCGCATCCCCCCAACCCTGCAACTTCCCTGTCTCCCCCCCACCCACCCCAGTAGCAAACAGATGCGATCAGTGTTCTTCAGCCATCAGAAGACTGACTGCAGGACTCTGCGGGTCTAATGAGAATCAACTTTTCCGAGGCTGCTGTCTTGCGGTGCAGTCCACCTGTCACATCATTAGGTACAGCATGTGCCTTGAATTCACTTTGCTAAATGAGATTTACAGGCCCCAGTGAAACCCATCCTGCAGCATCCCTGCTTCAATTAGCTAAAGATTAATTGTCTGAGAAAGGGAATGAAAGTTTTACTTCAACTGACCTGAAAAAAAAAGGTAAAAAAAAAAATGTATGGTTCAGGTATCCCACATAGGCCCCAGGCAGTGTGGAAAACGTGATAATTTAAAGGTGCTGCAAATTTCCTACACCTCGCCTGGATGGATGAAATTAACTAGCACTAAAAGCTGTCAAATTAAAGGTTGACTTCCAGATATTAGCACCTTAAATGTCACCGAATATTCTTTCTTTTTTTTTCTTTTTCTTTCTTTTTTTCTTCCTTTTTTTTTTTTTTTTTTCTTTTTTGGCAAACATCGTGCAGCACACCTGCACATGCACACAAACATTTTCTTACTGCTGTTCTTGCTGACTGCTTGTTCGTGCCCAGCCTGGAGTTACTTGCTATAAATCTTTGATGTAACCATAGCTACGAAACAACTGGCAATTACAAAATTTCCTCCATTTTAATGTTACACTAATTATATTTGAATATGTTTTAATGTAGATGAAGACTTGGAGGTGAGAAAAGCTTCTGAAGAAGGGCAGAAAGGAGGATCTCTGATCCCATCTGCCACACATTCCCTGTGCTAGTCAGGCACGTGTAACCTGCAAGAGGAGGTATATCACCCATAGCTAGAATTTCTTAATTTGTAAGTCTTAATGCAAATTATACAATTAAAAACTTTAACATTATGGGGAATGGTCTAAAGTAATTAGAGAATTGAAATAATTTTTAGTATTGTGTGATATGTAATGGTTTAGTAGGATTTGGATAGAAAATATGAAAACCTATTTTTAACTAAAATTTATTTTTAAGTAATAAGAAAAAAATTAGCATTGTGAATTTTTTAAGATTTTATTTATTTATTCATGAGAGACACAGAGAGAGAGGCACAGACATAAGCAGAGGGAGAAGCAGGCTCCATTCAGGGAGCTTGAAGTGGGACTCGATCCTGGGTCTCCAGGATCACGCCCTGGGCGGAAGGCAGCACTAGCCCACTGAGCCACCCAGGCTTCCACATTGTGAATTTTTAACATAAGTATGACAGTGACAAATTCATCTGGCTAGAATGACAGATGAAACAGAGTCATGAGGGGAGAGTGAACATTCTCCACGTTTGGGGGCAGAGGCTAAAAGGGGTGCTTTTCATTCTTCAATTCACTTTTAGCATGTGTCTCAACTAATCACAATTTGTTCCAATTTATATTTGTAGGTCATAGTATGTAATTTTAATTAATAAAACTTCACAAAATACAAACAGACCTGGAATAAATCTTTAGCAAAACAGCACAGAAATGAGATAATACTAAATATTTAAGCACAATGAGAAAAGAGAAGTACTGACATGCCTGTATTTTAAATGAGAGTTCCCTGTCACCTATGTTAAGGATTAAGAACAAAAACAAGAAGACAAAATGATGATCCAATAAAATCTAAACAATTCGTGAATGATTTTCTTTTCATAAGTATCAGTCTATTGGAAATATGCATTTAAGTCCACTAGTTTTACTAATGGCTCTCACTCTTAAGTGCATATTTTATTATGAGTTATTGACTAACGATAATATGAAGCATGATGCTTGAAAGTCATCTAAAAGCTTGTTTCTTTTTAAAACTATATTTATGTTTGTTTTATAACATTTTATTAGTTATGCATGTGTTTGCAAATATATGTGTGTATACACACACACACATATATGTAAATAGGCAATTGTAAATTTAATGATTTTCCTTAATAGGATACTTATCCAGAAAGTTTAGAGAATCTTATTCTAAGATTCAAATATTCATTTCTAAGATTAGAAAAAAGCGGGAAAACTGTGTGGGTACTTTGGGATATAACTTCATCATGACCACGAGTTTTTCTGTGCCTGTGGATCTTTGATAGCTGAAGGTTCTCCCTGTCTTAAACTCTATAGGTAATACAATCAAAGAGGAGGAGACAGGAAATACTTCCCAGAGCAAAAACCTTTTCAGGTTCTTTTTTCATGTTGATAGAATTATGTGCTCTGTTCTTAAAAGAGTGCTTTGCAAAAGGATGCTTCATAGCGGTTACCTTTATAAATTTTTTGAAAGCTATATGTATGTTTGAGTCTAGCCATTAGAATTGTGGTTTAAAATAAAGGAATTATATGCTTTGTGTTCTCTTCTCTTTCCCTAAATGCCCATATTTATATAATAATATCCAACCTGCATCAAATACTACATTTCAAATTCTATTTTAAAAACTTCACAAGTATTACTTCATTTAATCCTTACCAAAGTCCTTTAAATTAAGTTGTGTTACTTTGCCCCTTCTACTGATGAATAAAATTAAGTTCCAGATAGTAAACACTTTGCTCAGTGACACTGTAGTAAAAGCAAGGCTAGGATCCAAACCACATTCGACTGCACTCCACTTTGGCATGATAAAACTCTCCTAAGTTTTTTTTTTCTTAAGATTTATTTGTTTTATAGAGACTGTGTGTTTGTGGGGGGGGGGGGGGGGGTAAGAAAGAGGGAGAGAGAATCTCAAGCATACTCCCTGCTGAGTACAGAGCCTCACATGCAGCTCCATCTCAGGACCCTGAGATCAAGATGTAAGCTACTCAGATACCCTTAAAACTTGCATCTCTTAACTTTGTTTAAAATTATTACCCTGCTTGGGGAATCCCTGGGTGGCGCAGTGTTTTAGCGCCTGCCTTTGGCCCAGGGCGTGATCCTGGAAACCTGGGATCGAATCCCACGTCGGGCTCCAGGTGCATGGAGCCTGCTTCTCCCTCTGCCTACGTCTCTGCCTCTCTCTCTCTGTGTGACTATCATAAAAAAAAAAAAAAAAAAAAAAAAAAAAATTATTACCTTGCTTGTTTCCATGGGGAATTGAAAAAGTAATGAAACTAAGATGATTTGTTTCACAGATATGGGCCTAAACCAATGACTGTATATAACTATGTGCATGTGTTCATGCATGTGTGTGAGTTTGTGGTAGGTGAGTGAGGAAGCTAAGGTACTAATGTGAGAATTACCATATAGATAGTTTGATATTTAATTGAATCCTGAGTGCCATCACTTCTATAGTTAGGATGTAACATCTATGGTCATGAGACATTTATGGGTTTTACAACTGCTTAGGTTTGGATCCAGCTTGTGCCTTTAACATACTTCAGCATAATATACACAGGTCAAATTTTGTAAAAGATGACCAAAAACAATATGAAAAAACTATATAAGCTTACTAAAAAGCACAAAAAAGAATTCGAAATGTTTTAAAGATGCCAGTTCTTCATTAGAGTATATATTGAACACAATTCTGATTAAAAACTTAGTAGATATTATTTGGGTCTTGACAGAATAATTCTAGAACACACCTAGAAAATTAACTTAATGAGGCCAACCATTAGCATTTTGAAAAAAGAGAGAAAAAAAATGAAAGACATTTCCTACTAGATAATAAATCATAGAAAGCTGTAATAATAAGAAGAAAGTATTAATTACAAGGAATTGAAATAAAGATCAAAAGAAAAAATAGACATTCCAGAAGCAGAAAACTACATATATAAAATTGTACAGATAAAGAAAATATCATTGCTAAAAAGAGAACCACAGGCCCCAAATGGAGTTACTTGTGCTAGACCCACCAAATTGTTTTTTTTTTTCAAGATTTATTTATTTATTGAGAGAGACAAAGGGGGATGGCAGAAGGTGCAGAGGGAGAGAATCTTTCAAGCAGTCTCCCCAAAGAATGAGTAGCCAGACCTGGGGCTTGATCCCACAACCCATGAGATCATGACCAAAGTAGAAACTAAGAGTTGGTTGCCCAACTGACTGAGCCACCAGGGACCCCTCAAGTGGGGTTTAATAGCTAACCTAATTGCAGTTTCAACCTTCCTCAGGAATATAATCTAATTAGTCAGTCTCAAATTTCGAGGTCAGCACCAGAGAGGTAATCCACCTAGGTCCCAAAAAGGATGACTTTCCAAAACAATTCTTATTTTTGTTTATGACTTCTTTGTCCTAAGTTGGAAACATTTCCCTTTCTATAGCACTTTGGAGCTCCCATTTGCTAGATGAAGAGCTACCCAATTCATGAATTATTTAATAAAGCCAATTTGATCTTTAAATTTACTCACTTGAAATTTTTTTGTTGAGCATCATCAAAATTCATCAGAGAATATAAATTGGTACACACGATGTTACAATTAGTGACACTTTTATATTTATACTAAAATAGATTTTATATTATTTGAGTAATTTAATATATTAGAAATAAGTTAAAGTGGAAGAATTGATTTTGTCCCAAGGAACAATTTTTAAGTATAAAAATAAAGAGCACAGAGGGAAAGAAAGGAACTAATGTAACTGTACAAAGGCTAAATCTCCTATGTATCATGAAATAAAAGAAAATTAAAACCAAAATTAGTCTGGAATTGAATTTTTTATAATCAAAATGATGGAGAAATATGAGGGTTATAAACAAAATTGAGAACAAATAATTATAAAAGGAAAACTTTTGATAAAGGACATAAACAGGCAATTTACAAAGAATAAAACAGTAAAGATGTAAAATCATGTACAACATGGAAATTAAAATATTGTGACATTATCTTCACCTTCAAAATGGAATTTAAAGAAAATGGTAATGCCAAAAGACAGCTAAGTGGATCTAAAAGAAGTATTATAAACAGTGTTTGCTGTAATAAAAATTTATACATTTTTAAACAAAATTGGCAACAGAATCAAACTTTTAAAAATGTTCATACCCTTCTGTTCATACCCCTACTTCAATTATACTATCATAATAAACTAACCAGTGTCTTTTGAAAGACAGAAAATAATCTAAGTATTCAGCAAAAGAAAGAATTGTTAAATATTATTCATCAATTTAAAATATGAATTTTGAATATATAATGCACAAGGGAATGCTCAGAGTTGGTATCATAAAACCAGTATAAGAAACCGCAAAATATCTAAAATAAACTGCATGGAGAAGTCTGTATATATGTAAAATAGACAAAAAAGGTTTAATAATACAGTGTAAGATTAAGATTTGTGAACTTTTTAGGTTTGGAATCTACCCTTACCACTTTACGTTTTTGGAAGGTTACTTATTCTATTGGTATCCATTTTCTAATCTAAGAACTGGTGGTAATCATTTATACCTTCTAGTTTTATTGAGTTTAGAGTAGATTATGTGATATGTTTAGCACAGGGCCAGGCACTAAGCAAGGGTATAATAAATGTAATCTACTGTTATTATCTCTAAACAATGGGATGGTATTGTGAATACCTTTCTTCCTTTTAAATGCACATGAAATATTTGTACAAAAAATTTTTGACAAGCTTTTTTTTTTTAAGTTTCACTGAAAGGAGTTATGTATAGGCTACTCAAAAGTAAAAGTAGTAGCATAATCTGGAAATAATACGCATAAATTGAATATTCTTTCCCTTTTTTACTTAGTCCTTTTTACATTAACTGTAAGTCTATTATATAGGATTATTTTGTTCATTCTTGTATTCATTCTACAAATGATTATTTAATATGCTAAGTACCGGGCAATAGTCTACATTAGTGAGAGTATATCAGTGAATGAATTATTTCCCTTTCATTGTACAGCTTATATTCTATTGGAGACAAAGAATTTAAAAAAAATAGAAAAACAGATCTATATCATATGCCAATAATGCTAAATAGAGAAATAAAGAAGTAAAAAACAAGTTTTTACAATAATTGAAGAGATGGTTTTTAAGGAGAGATCCAATCATACATTTTATTGACACTAAACTCATTATTAAATCCAGAAAATAAGAACTGTCCAATTCTCCAAAGTTTACAGTCAATTCTATCAAGCAAAAAGTTAATGCAATGGTTAGTAAAAGTATACTATGAAATTTTAAAGAGATCATAATTTTAGTGTATCTGAGTATACAAATACTAAATTTTTTAGTAGATTTAAATGCAATTTCAAATATAGTTTCTATAAATTTATTAAATTAAGCTTTTAAATGTCATGTTTTTTTTTCTTTTTATGTAACTTTAACTAAAGTTAAATAAGAGTAGCAACAACAACCGATAATTTTTATTGAACATGTATTATCACCTAAGATATGCTAAGCAGTCCTTAGGGAATAACTAATAAGCTGTTACTATTATTATTCATGCTTTACAGAAGAAGAAATGAAGGATAAAACATTTGTTCCTCAAACTACCAGTTTATACATGATGGAGTTGTGATTAGGACCAGATCTGTTAGGTATCAGAATCAGTTAATCTGTGGGCTATTACTTTTTGAGTTTAGGCATGTGAATGCATATGAGATATTTCCATTTTAATGAAATCCTTCCCCAATTATCTTTTAATTTCAAAAATTCAAACATTAAACCTGTCATTTGAAAAAAAATCTTTGTAAATTTGGCTACCTTACAATGACTAAGCAGTTCATTGGCTTTAAATGTGATAAGAGTTTGAAATAATTCAAGTGTTAGTTCATTCAACCTAATGCATAACCTCTAGGAATAATTCCAGAGGTTCTAGCTGTTTGTTTTTAAGATATTTCATTCATTCATTCATTTATATACTTACTTATTTATTTTGAAAGAGAGAGAGAGAGAGATTACATGCATGCCCACCCATAAGTAGGGAGAGGAGGAGGAGGTGGGGAGGGAGAAGGAGAGAATCTCCAGCAGACTCCAGGCTGAGTGCAAAGCCCATCCTGGGGCTCAATCCCAGGATCCCAAAATTGTTACCTGAGCTGGAACCAAGACTCAGAGCCCAACTGACTGGGCCATCCAGGCACCCCTGGAGGGTCTAGCTTTTATAAAAGGACAGAAAGTTGATAAGTTACATGGATTTATGTATTAGTACATAATATAGAATGTACTAACATAATTAAGCAGATTGTATAACAGGGGCTAAATAAAACAACTAAATATTTCTTAAGTATCTCAGAAAAATTTTAATAATGTCATAATAACAACAAATAAAAACAATTGTTTTCACTACATGTTAATAGCTATACCTTTCATTTTTTAAAAGATTTTATTTATTTATTCATAAGAGACACACACACAGATAGAAAGGCAGAAACACAGGCAGAGGGAGAAGCAGGCTCCATGCAGGGAGCCTGATACGGGACTCGATCCCTGGACTCTAGGATCACACCCTGGGCCAAAGGCAGACACTCAACCATTGAGCCACCCAGGCATCCCAATAGCTATACCTTTCATGATTGGTGTACATTTTTCAAATTCACAACAACTTCATGAAATAAGTAGAATTTATCAGTATGTAGACCAAGGCAACTGAAAACTTAAATAATATGGCCAACTCCTCCCAACTGCTTAGCTTGGAGGTAGACTTTAAACTCATACCGAATAATGATAAAACTTTTAGAATGAAATCCAGTTCTAGAGATGCAGCATCGTTATCCAAATAATTTTAACTGAGTCATATTTACTGTTTTAGTATAAAAGTTTTCATACAGAATGTCATGGAAATTAAAAGGGAAAGGAATAACTCCAAGCACACTAGAAATTACACTGATTTCTAAAATCTTAGAATGGCTAAATCTTAGAATGGCTAAATCTTAGGCTTACCCTTAGCATATGAGTATGTTTATGGAAGTATGGACTGTCTGCAAATAGTAATGAAAAATTACAGAAAACAATTTAATCATACCTTTTTACAGTGATTAACATGTAAAATAACTGACTTTGGTTGTTTGGATAATCATCTGTCACAATTGTTAGAAAGCATTTACTGTTTTGGTATAAATTGGGTTATAGTAGGACAAATAGCATGACAATATTTTGCAAGAATATTTAATGTGGAACTTTTTTGTTCCTGTAGACTTTTATCATGTTTTTGTTTGTTTGTTTTTGTAAAGAAGTTCAGATAATCAGATAATCTTTTGTTATCTCTCTTTATCGAAGTGTATAATTTTGCCCCTGCCACCTACCTAATTCTAACTCCCATCTCTGTAGTAGACATAAATGTATCTGGTAAGTAGATAGGTGATGTGTTGGTGGCTATTAGATCCTGTAAAGGGATTTTTATTTCCAAAAATACCATCCAAAGTTCCTCTTATGAGTTCTACTTTGTTGTTTTCAGTTTTACAAAATGGCTAAATCATCAAATGAAAATGCATTGAGAAACCATTAAAATGGGAGCATGGGAGTGTAGAGGAAGAAAGAATGTTGCTTTCTGAGTACCTGGGCTAGTAGAGTATCTAGTTTGTTGGCTTGCTGGATGGCTCCTCTGACTAGTACTGTAGACACCAAACATAAGCAAAAATTTTTTCACTCTCTATGTGTCTATTACATCAAAAATAAGACATTTTAAGTACAGTACTATTACATTACACTGCACTTTTGGAATACTGTAATAGACTTTCAGATTGAATGAAAGCATCTTAAGGTGATGGACACCAAGGCACTTATGTAAGTATGTCAAAAGTAAAATTGAAGGTGTGGAAGAAAAGACATATTTAGGCTTTACACATTTATAAAAAAAGAATGAAAAACATATCACTCTCTGTAGTATTTGTTTTTTCTCTGCTTTCTTAGCAAGAAAATTTAACACACACACACACACACACACACACACACACACATCCACGGGTGACCATGGGACTGGAATACAATTACAAGTTTCCTCACAGCAGTAAACTCTCAATCCCAGCTGTGCCTTCAGTGGCATGAGCCAGCTTGATTATGCTAAAGCACCCCTGGATTCCTTCCTCTTTTGTTTCATTCCACCCAGGGTCTTAAAGCTTAAACATTTGACATGCTTGGGCAGTTTTCTCTCTAATTTCACCCAAGCTGACTGTGCAGTGAGTTTAATGTGTAGGTGTAGCCTGTAGGTGTGAGTAGCTTCTTCAGTACTTTTTTTCCCTTTAACCATCTGAATGCTGGTTGCATTCCAAGTTGGAGTGAATCTATATTATGGTGAAAAGTTAAACCATATCACAAGAGAAATGATATTACCACACCAAACTGATTTAGATCAATATCTATGCAGGTATAGGTTCACTTTGGAATTGCAGTTACAATGCTTCTGACTTCAACAATATAAAGGATGTGAGGTAACTGGGTGACAGGCACTGAGGAGGGCACTTGATAGGATGAGCACTAAGTGTTATACTATATGTTGGCAAATAGAATTTAAATTAAAAAATGTAAAACAATATAAAGACTGAAAATCTCTAGTAAAATCAACAAATCTTATGTATGAGGTACATTTGGTTTAGTTAGGACCTTTTAAAACATGTAGTGAGAGAATATTCATATATTTGCTCATATGCTAATTTCTCATTACTTAGTGTTAAGGAACATATAATTATTTAATTTGAAAAAAATATATGACAGAAAAATTGGTCCCAAACCAGATTTTGGAGCATCAGCTTTCAATCCTTTTCCTCTTTAAGGTACTCTGGAACTCATTATTACTGAAATGGTGGATATACGAAACACTGTAAATAGTAGGTGTCTAGGTCATCAAGGGACCTTCTAGTATCCTTGTAAATATGGCAGAGTACATATCTTAGACTTCATCGTATGCCTCCTCTATTATGAAAGAAATTATATTTGTCTTATCCAGGCTTGTTTCTTGGTCATCTCAATACCTTCATGAATTTATTTGCCTTTAAAAAATCTATAACATAAAAAATACCATAGAGAAGATATAGATTATTTTTGGTAGAATTTCAAACATAGAATGAAATATTTCAGAGATGAGAAGACCGTGATGGCAATCTATAATTTTTGATTCTGATTGTGTGGGTCTGTGTGTGTGTGTGTGGGGGGGGTCAGATGTATGTATATATATATATATATATATATATATATATATATATATATATGAAATTTCACAAGTAATAGAGAATGGTGTGTCCCCAAAGAAAATGTGTCAGAATCTCCTTCGTTCAGTAGTTCTCATCTTTTATCAGCTACATATCTACAGAATGATAATCACATGTGTAACAAACTCTCAAGTACTAACCTGGAAAATCCATCACTTTCTCTTTCATTCAAGATCATATATTGAGTACTACAAGAGGAATAATTAATATCATATTAAACTTACATCACATACAATTTATATTTTAGGTAATTACTTGCAAATTTTGGTATGTGAATCTTATTGGCTCCCCATAATGAATCATCCAAATCAGCAAATAGTCACACCTCAGATGAGAATTTCTGTCCTCAAGCAGCAGTAGGGAGAACATTGGGACCATGAAGTGTTATTATTTGCCCTTCTGAAAATACTTTATTTAAAAATTATGATAAAAATGGCCTTAGTTCTTATAAAACTTTTCCAAGAATCATGGGTAGAGGTTCTTAGCTTCCTTATACGAACACTAATAGAGTAGTGACTGTCACCTTGACATCATTTATACTCTCTGATTAACCAGTTCAGGACTGTCATTCTGTCAGAGCCTCAGCAGTTAACACTGACTAGGAAGCTGACTTTCAGGCACCTAAAGTGGTATTTTAAAGGGAATGGTAATGAGAGAGATAAATTATTCCCTGTCACAGTGCATTCGAAGTAAACTCTGTACCCACCATTGCAATGAAGAATCTTCCACCTAAATCTGCAATGATCCTGATGGCAGTAATTTAGACACAGGTGAAACTTGAGTGGAGAGTCAGGAGGAATAATATCAAGTTATTTTATAAAGAAGAATGAAAAGAGCATCAAAGAAAGAAAGGAAACCCAAGTCTTGGATTTGATTCTGCTATTATTAAGGTGTGTGACTATGGGAAATAACTTTCTTGATCTTTCATCTTCTCTTTGGTAAATAAACGTGTTGGGCTAGAGCAACAGATCTCAACCTACCTCAAGAAACATTGGTTAATGGAGGTGCATGAGTGGTTCAGTTGGTTAAGCTGCCTTTAGCTCAGGTCATGATCCCTGGGTCTCTCTCTCTCAAATAAATAAAATCTTTAACAACAACAAAAAGAAACATGGGTTAATAGATCTTGTAAGAATAAAGGTCTACTGGTAAAATGCATAAAATACATTTGATAAACTCTGTGAATGAATCACACTGCACTGTAATCCTGTATAAAAATGCATTATAACAATGAGTATAAAGCATCTTGTCAAAAAATTTTTCCTAACCCTGTAGTTTTTGATTCTGGCTGCCTATGTGAGCACTTAGGGAATTTAAAGAAATTCTCAGGACACCCCTCTAGGTCAAATAAACAGGATTCTGCAAGGATGTGTTCTGGGAATCAGTAACTTAACAATCCCAGTCTACCACCACCACCCCATCTAGGTGGGATAGTATTAACTTTGGAAGCCAGAGTGGAAGGCCTCACATTCAATAAAAGCCCTTAATATAAAAAAGGCTGACCTCCACCAAAGAAAGAGAAATTCTACCAGCAGTCCACCTTCAGACTCAACTGAAACATCAACTCTTTCCTGAGTCTCTAGCTACCAGCCTACCCTACAGATTTTGGACTTGCCAACTCTCACAATCACATGAGCTAATTCCTTAAAAATCTCTCTTTCTCTCTCTCACTCTTTCCATCTCTGTCTCAGTTTCTTCCTCCCCTCGTATTTCCACCACCACCAAAGAATATCCCTTGAAAACCTTGCTCATGGTTTCAATCAGTGTATGCATTATATACCTGTCTGATTCTGCCATGGAAAACAACCACAACGTTTTAATGCAATTATTAAATACTATTACTGTTGGAATTTTTTTCTCCTTTCGGATCTGTTTTTATTTTCCATACTATGGATAAGCAAAATGTTTCTTTAAAGGCCAGACTTTATTCTGTTCCATTGATCTATGTGTCTGTTTTTGTGCCAGTACCACACTATCTTGATGACCACAGCTTTGTAGTACAACCTGAAATCTGGCATTGTGATGCCCCCAGCTATGGTCAACTAATATTAGATACAGGAGGAAAGATTTTCCACTGGAAGAAAGACAGTCTCTTCAATAAATGGTGCTGGGAAAATTGGACATCCACATGCAGAAGAATGAAACTAGACCAGTCTCTTGCACCATACACAAATATAAACTCAAAATGGATGAAAGATCTAAATGTGAGAAAAGACTCCATCAAAATCCTAGAGGAGAACACAGGCAACACCCTTTTTTAACTTGGCCACAGCAACTTCTTGCAAGATACATCCACGAAGGCAAGAGAAACAAAAGCAAAAATGAACTATTGGGACTTCATTAAGATAAGAAGCTTTTGAACAGCAAAGGATACAGTCAACAAAACTAAAAGACAACCTATAGAATGGGAGAAGATATTTGCAAATGACATATCAGATAAAAGGCTAGTTTCCAAGATCTATAAATAACTTATTAAACTCAACAGCAAAGAAACAAACAATCCAATCATGAAATGGGCAAAAGACATGAAGAGAAATCTCACAGAGGAAGACATAGACATGGCCAACATGCACATGAGAAAATGCTCTGCATCACTTGCCATCAGGGAAATACAAATCAAAACCACAATGAGATACCACCTCACACCAGTGAGAATGGGGAACATTAACAAGGCAGGAAACCACAAATGTTTCCTGAACAGGAAAGGATGAAAGAGAGGGGAACCCTCCTGCACTATTGGTGGGAAAGTGAACTGGTGCAGCCACTCTGGAAAACTGTGTGGAGGTTCCTCAAAGAGTTAAAAATAGACCTGCCTTACGACCCAGCAATTGCACTGTTGGGGATTTACCCCAAAGATACAGATGCAGTGAAATGCCGGGACACCTGCACCCCGATGTTTCTAGCAGCAATGTCCACAATAGCCAAACTGTGGAAGGAGCCTTGGTGTCCATCGAAAGATGAATGGATAAAGAAGATGTGGTTTATGTATACAATGGAATATTACTCAAGCATTAGAAACGACAAATACCCACCATTTGCTTCGACGTGGATGGAACTGGAGGGTATTATGCTGAGTGAAATAAGTCAATCGGAGAAGGACAAACATATGTTCTCATTCATTTGGGGAATGTAAATAATAGTGAAAGGGAATAGAAGGGAAGGGAGAAGAAATGGGTAGGAAATAACAGAAAGGGAGACAGAACATGAAGACTCCTAACTCTGAGAAACGAACTAGGGGTGGTGGAAGGGGAGGAGGGCGGGGTGTGGGGGTGAATGGGTGACTGGCACTGAGGGGGGCACTTGACGGGATGAGCACTGGGTGTTATTCTGTATGCTGGCAAATTGAACACCAATAAAAAATAAATTTATTATTAAAAAAATAAAAAATAAAGGCCAGACTAAATATTTTAGGTTTTGCAGATGATAGGATCTGTGTTGCAACTACATCAACTCTGTACCTGTAGCATGAAAGCAGCCATAGACAATACATACATGAATGTATATAGGTGTTTTCAAAGAAATTTTTATTTACAAAAAGAAATGTGAGTCCATTTATGTACAGTTTGCAAACTATGCTCTAGATCATATAAAGATTGTTCTTTAGGTTTCCACTAGGTCTAATTGCAATGTGCTGAATTATCAATATATGAATCAGTGTATTTATAAACTATGGTCTTATTTTTCTCTATTCTCAATACTCAGGAGTTCTGTCATTATATAGAATATTTACTGTGCTTATACAGAATATAGTTTTATTCTTAAATTCAATCTGAACTTTAAATAAAATATTAAATCCTAATTTCTTTAGGATATTTTTCTATTTATACTTACTGTACTTCTTAGTAGTCTTTTGGTCTCATTGTGGATTTTCTTCAGATTCTTTCCTAATTCATAGGTGTTATATTATTTCTTTTCCACTTGTTAATAATTTTCATTTTTATAATAAGATTTAAAACATTCTGCGAAAAAAATTGGTTATCTCTTCTCTTTCATATTACTTTCTAAATCTTAAAATTAATTCTGTCTGAAAGAATATCAGCTTTTAGATCATGTTTATAGAGTTTAACTCTTCCCCTCCCTATCAGATAACATATGTTGGTGTAAAATGACAGTTCATTCTCAGGCATATAGTTTTGTGACTTGAGATGAAAGACTTTATATATATATATATATATATATGTATATATATATATGTGTGTGTGTGTGTGTGTGTGTGTGTGTGTGTGTGTTTAAAAGCACATTTCATGGTAAAGGACTTTGGAAATTCAGCAGTTGTAGATTTTTAAGACCTTTGTATCACCTTTCTTACTTAAAGGCCATTTGCCTCCATGAACATGAAATCAGTGGAAACTTTTACTTTGGCATACACAGATACTCCCAGTATTAATCAATGTGTTTCATGATTTCTGAAAGGTAATGCTGCCAAGAAATCAAAGATCAATGCAATAAGAACTGTTATTCAGAACTGAAACTATATGTTATCAAGAATGTAGACTATGTAGAAATGACCAGTAAACATATCTTGAGCTCTGCTATATGGAGTCAACTATTTATTCTAAAGTCATTAAAATAATTTCATATTCGCAATTTAGACCCCTAAAAATTGGATATTAGGTGAAATGACTATGGAAAACAACTTGGTTTCCAGCTTATCTATTTACTTATTTATTTATGTTTTAAATTTGAGTACACTTGATACACAATGTTACATTAGTCCCTGGTATACAACAGAGTGTATCAACTTCTCTATATGTTATGCTATGCTCACCATGAGCATAATTACCATCTGTCACTAAACAACACTATTACAATATCATTGACTGTATTCCCTATATCCTTTTATTCCCATGATTTATTCATCCCATAACTAACAGCCTGTATCTCCCACTCTTCTTCAACCATTTTGCCCATATCTTTACCCCCCTTCCCTCTGGCAATCATCAGTTTGTTCTTTATAGGTATGATTCTGTATTTTTGGTTTCTTTATTCATATATATTTTTTTAGGTTTCACATATGAGTGAAATCTTGTGGTATTTATTTTCTCAGTGTGACTTATTTCACCTAGCATAATACTTTTTATGTCCGTCCATGCTGTCACAAATGGCAAAAATCTCATCTTTTTTATGGCTATATAATATCTGTGTGTGTATGTATGTGTCTTTATTCATTCATCTATTGATGGACACTTGGGCTGCTTCCATATATTGGCTATTATAAATGCTGCAATAAACATAGGGGTGCATATATTTTTCCAAATAGTGATTTTTGTTTTCTTTGGGTAAATACCCAGTGGAATCGTTGGATCATATGGTATTTCTATTTTTAAATTTTTAGGAAGTTCCATACTGTTTTCCACAATGCATATACAATTTAGATTTTCACCAAGAGTGCACAAGGATTCCTTTTTCTTCACATTCTTGTCCCCACTTGTTATTTCTTGTTTTTGGTTTTGTTTTGTCTTTTTGTTGTTGTTGTTGTTTATTTGTTTTTAGCCAGTCTGACAGTTGTAAGGTTATATCTCAGTTTGGTTGTGATTTACATTTCCTGTTTATTAGTGATATTGAGCATCCTTTCCTGTGTCTACTGACAAATGTCTATTTAGGGCCTCTACTTAGATTTTAATAAGATGGTTTGTTTTTTGCTGTTGAATTGGTGATTTCCTTATATATTTTGGATATTAGCCCCTTATCAGATGTATCATTTCCAAGTATCATCTCCCACTCAGTAGATTGGCTTTTAGTTTTGTTGATGTTTACATTTGTTAGACAAAAGCTTTCTATTTTGCTGTAGTCCCCATAGCCAGTGTTAGAGAAATGATTGCCTGTGTTCTGTTCTAGAGTTTTTATTTTTAATTTAATTTATTTTTTTAAGATTTTATTTATTTATTCATGAGAGACACAGAGAGAGAGGCAGAGACAGAGGCAGAGGGGGAAGCAGGCTCCATGCAGGGAGCCTGAGGTGGGACTCCATCTGGGAGTCTCCAGGATCACGCCCTGGACTGAAGGTGGCGCTAAACTGCTGAGCCATCTGGACTGCCCAGCTCTAGAATTTTTAAGTTTGGTCTGACAGGCCTTTAATGCATTTTTAGCTTATTTTTACATATGGTGTTAGAAAGTGCTCAACTTATCAGTTTTGATATTGAAAAAAAATGATATTTAAGTTGATTTCTTGCTCTAGACAAGGTTTTTCCAATTCATCTCTATCTTTTTGTTCATGACTTTCATCAAGGTATAGTTTTACCCAAAATAAAGTACTTTAGTTTTTTTTTTTTTATTTTTTTAAATTTTATTTAAATTCCAGTTAATTAACATACCATATAATTTTAGTTTCAGGTTACATTATTGTGATTCAACATTTCCATAAAGCACCCGGTGCTCATCACCAGTGTCATCCTTAACTGTAAGTGAACAATTTGATGTGTTTATATAATCCATTATAATCACCACTCACATTAGGATATAGAACATTTTGGGATGCCTGGGTGACTCAGCGGTTGGGCCACTCCCTTTGACTCAGGTTGTGATCCCAGGATCTGGGATTGAGTCCTATATTGGGCTCCTGCAAAGAAGCTGCTTCTCCCTTTGCCTATGTCTCTGTCTCTCTCTCTTTTTCTCTCTCTCTCTGTGTCTCTCATGAATAAATAAATAAATCTTCTTTAAAAAATATTTAGAACATTTCCATCATGCTAAAATGTTTCCTCATGCTCTTTTGGTAGTAAACTTCACTCTTCATACCTGTCACACCAAATTACTGACATGATTGCTTTTGTCTATTCCAGAACTTTATATCAATGAAAATATATTGTATGTACAAATTGTGTCTGGATATTTTCATTAAAAAATATTTCTGAGCCTCATCTAAATTGTTGCATGTGTAAGTGGAATTGCTCCTTTTTATTACTGAATATGTTTTCATAACTGAAGTGTATATTTTTATAGATTGTATATAATTAAATATTGTTGAGTTTTTTATTTATTTTATTTTATTTTTTATTTATTTATGATAGTCACACACACAGAGAGAGAGAGAGAGAGAGAGAGAGGCAGAGACACAGGCAGAGGGAGAGGCAGGCTCCATGCACCGGGAGCCCGACGTGGGATTCAATCCCGGATCTCCAGAATAGCGCCCTGGGGCGAAGGCAGGCGCCAAACCGCTGCGCCACCCAGGGATCCCTGTTGAGTTTTTTAATTTTTTTAATTTTTTAAAAAAATTTATTTATGATAGTCACAGAGAGAGAGAGGGAGGCAGAGACACAGGCAGAGGGAGAAGCAGGCTCCATGCACCGGGAACCCGACGTGGGACTCGATCCCGGGTCTCCATGATCACGCCCTGGGCCAAGGCAGGCGCCAAACCGGTGCACCACCCAGGGATCCCCCTGTTGAGTTTTTTAAAGCAGTCTAATAGTTTAAGCCTTTTGATTTGTGTATTTAGTCCATTTACATTTAATATAATTATTTATATTATATTTGTTTTTGTCTTTTGCTTTTCATTTGGGATTACTTGAATACCTTTAGTATTCCAGTTTATCTTCTGTATTGATGTTTTGTTGAATCACTTTGTCTTATGGTGTGTTAGTGGCTACTGTGTTTCCAATATGTATTTTCAGTTTACTATAATCTACTTTCAAATAGTATTATACCATTTGCATATTTAATGCTGTATTTTTACTTCTGTTATCATTTGTGTTATTACTGTAACATATTTTACTTTCATAAATGACATATCTTGGTATTCAACATCTGGTGTTATTTTTTATCAAAACACTGATTTTTTTAGAAATTTAAAAAAACATGAAAATATTTTATATTTGTACATATATAAATATAACTTTTACTAGTTTCCATCAGAAAACATTTCTTCATCTCAAAGAAGTTCATATAGTACAGGTTGACTATTGTTGTATACCTTAAACTTGTCTGTCATTAAATAACATTGTTTTGCCATGATTTTTTTTTTAAGATCTTATTTATTCATGAGAGACACGGGGGCAGGTGGGGAGGGAGGCAGAGACACAGGCAGAGGGAGAAGCAGGCTCCATGCAGGGAGCCCAACATGGGACTTGATCCTGGGACTTCAGATCACACCCTGGGCCAAAGGCAGGCACTCAACTGCTGAGCCATCCAGGGATCCCAGTTTTGCCATAAAATTTGAAACATATATTCTAGTATGAATTGAGACATAGAGAATTCTAGTATGAGTATTTTCCAGTAAATTAAAAATTTGTATTCTTTGTCTCTGAATACTCTAATGAATACTAAATGGTCATTTTAATTTTGCTTTCCCTATACGTAATAAGTCTATTTTTCTTTGTTTTAAATTTTTTTCTTTGTTAAACATTTTCATCAATTTAAATATGATGTGCGTCAGTATAATTCTGTTTGTGGTTTATTAAGTTTCTTGGATTTGTGGATTGATATTTTCATCAAATCTGGAATTTTTCAGCTATTATTTTATGTATCTGTCTGTCCTCATCTTTAGGGTACTCCAATTGCAAATATAAATATATCCACAATCTATATTATATACATTATATATATTTTTATTATGTGTTATATATAATATCCTTTATATTTATATTATAAAAATATATATTTATATTGGAATAAATACTGTCCACTAAGACTGTTGTTCACCCTTTTTTTTTTCTCATGTTTTAGTTTGAATAGTTTCTATTGCCATATTTTTAAATTTAATTATGTCTTTGGGAAAAACTAATCTCCTATTTAGCCAATCCATGCCAGATGTACTATTAGATGTTAAGTTTTATCTGACAATTCTTTATACTTGTCATTTTTCTCGTTGCTGTGTTATGCTTTGGCTTAAATACCTATACATAGTAGTAGGGTTGTTTGTTTTTTTTTTTAAGTCTTTTTCATACAATTAAATCATCCCTATAATTTCTGGTTTTGTTTCTATTGACTTATTTTTCTCCTTCTTATATAGGTCATATTTTTTTTCCCAGCATTTTGCCTATTTAGTAATTATTGATTGTATGCTAGACATTTGAATATCACTGATCCTGCTATCTTCCTTAAGGAGTTGGTTTTGTTCTGGCAAGCCATTAATTTCATTGCCAATCACCTTCGTCTTTTTAAAACTTGATTTTATACTTTGTTAGTATACATCTACAGTAACCCTAGATCTCCTCTCACTTTAATGTTTGTCCCAGGCTTGGCATTTCTGAGGTGTCCATCAAATTTTCTGGGTATTCAAAGAAGCATCTTTGGGGCTATAGCATCTGAAACACATCTCAGGGGATGTGAGCTTGTGAGTTGAGATATTGGTTTTGTTTATTGTAACCTTGTAGGCTCTTTATTCATAAGTTTTCTTGTCTGGCTTCATAGAGTGTCAATCTTTGTATATTCAGTTGAATATTCAGCCAGAGGTTGAAGTGAGCTTCTTTTAAAATTTCTGGATGTATTTTCCTCTGTGTAGCACCACTTTTATGGTGCATTGCCCTACAAATCCTAACCATCTTAGTTTTCTTATCTCAGAAATACTCTCTCCTTGTGCTTGGATTCCCTTTCCCTTAACTTTGGCTTGGAAAGTGCCACCAAAAAGAAAGCCTGGAAAGTGTAAGGTATACTTTATTTGTTTTTCTTCTACTGGAATTCGAGCTCTGTGCTGCCTGCTATCTAATATCTGTGAAGATATTTTTTCTATTCTTTGTCTAATTTTCTAGGATTTTTTTGTTGTCTGTTGTGTTTTATTTTTAATGGCAGCACGGCTAGTCTAGTACCAGTGATCCAATCTTGGCCAGAAGCAGAAGTCCCTGTTACTGTGTTTGTTTATTTATTGTGTGTGTGTGTGTGTGTGTGTGACACCAACTTTCTTTCCTATGATCATTTTTATGGTTGTTGCTTAGTTAATACAAATTGTGACAACTTCACTTCACAAAGATGTTTTATTGCAGAAACTGTGTGTGACAGAACTCCTATATATTTCTCACCAGACTCCAGTGGTCTTGAGAACATGGATTGGGAACCACCGATTCAATAGTAAAAGTCATTATAGTCAATATTTGTGCATTAGAACTCATTAAAATGAAAGGAATGTCTCATTTAAAAAATCATATGGAAATAAATACCATTTAATTTCCACTTCATTTGGAAGTTTCTATTACAGATATGACCTGCTTTACAAAAATAACATAAATAGTAACTAATAAGCATTACACTTGTATGATTTTTAAGAGGCATTAAAGCAGTCTTATTTTACTATAGATGTTAATACGCTCTTAGAATCTTTAAGGACTTACACTATATTTTTTCTTCACAGCCATAACTTCACACGTATATCTTTTGGTGTGTGAGAGAGAGACTAAGATCTATTCTTTTGGCAATTTTCAATTATATAATGCAATGTTATCAAATATAGTGATAGTGTTATACATATATCCATAGACTTTATTCTGAAAATTTGCACCCTTATACCAAATTTTCTCTATCTCCTCCACCCCTCAGCCCCTAGTAAACACTTTTCTACTCTCTGTTTTTGTGAGTTTGACTCTTTCTTAGGTTTAACCTATAAGTGATACTATGCTATATTCATCTTCCTCTCTGGCTTAATTCACTTACCATAATGCCCTCAAGGTCCATCCATGTTGTTACAAATGGCAGAATTTCCTTATTTTCATGGCTGAATAAAATTCCATTGTATTGTAGACCACCTTTCCTTTACCAATTCATCTAGTGACTGACACTTAGGCTCTTACCATGACTTGGCTATTATGAATAATGCTGCTGCAGTAAACATGTTGGTGCATCTTGTTATTTCCTTTGAATATATGCCTAGAAATGGGATTGCTGGAGCATATGATAGTTCTATTTTTAATTTTTTAGAAGGCTCCATACTGTTTTCCATAGTGGCTATGCCAATTTACATTCCTACCAAGTGGCACAAGGAGTTCCCTTTTCTTCAGAGCCTCATAAATACTTGTTATCTCCTGTCTTTTTGTTTTTGTTTTTTTTTTAAACATTTTTTTTAATTTTTATTTTTATTTATGATAGTCACAGAGAGAGAGAGAGGCAGAGACGTAGGCAGAGGGAGAAGCAGGCTCCATGCACCGGGAGCCCGACGTGGGATTCGATCCCGGGTCTCCAGGATCGCGCCCTGGGCCAAAGGCAGGCGCCAAACCGCTGCGCCACCCAGGGATCCCCTCCTGTCTTTTTGATAATAGCCATTCTAACAGTTGTAAGGTGATATGTCATTGTAGTTTTCATTTTCATTTCCCTGATGATTAGTGATGTCAAGTATCTCTTCCTATAGTTGTTGACTATTTGGATGTCTTCTTTGTAAAAATGTCTATTTAGTTTCTCTGCTCATTTAATAATTGTATTTTTTTCTTTTTGCTATTGAATTTGTGACTTTTTTGTATATTTTGGATAATAACCCTCTATTGGATACATGATTTGCAAATATTTTCTCCAGTTCCATAGGTTTCTTTTCTCATTTTGTGTATGGTTTCCTTTGCTGTGCATAGAATTTTAGTTTAGTGTTCTCACACATGTATATTCTTGCTTTTATTCCCTTTGTTTTTGGTGTCAAATCCAAAGAGTCATTGCCAAGACTATGACAAGGAGTTTACTGTCTCTGTTTTCTTCTAAGAGTCTTAGAGTTTCAATTCTGGAAACCTTTAATTCATTTTGAGTTCATTTTTCCATATGATGTAATATAGGGATCCAGTTTCATTCTTTATCATGTGGCTATCCAGTTTTCCCCAAAACATGTATATTCTTGGTTCCTTTGCTGTAAATTAATTGGCATATATGTATGGGTTTATTTCTGTGCTTTCTATTCTGTTCCATTTATCTATGTGTCTGCTTTAATCCAATACCATATATATTTTTTAAGATTTTATTTATTTATTCATTAGAGACAGAGAGAGAGGCAGAGACACAGGTAGAGGGAGAAGCAGGCTCCATGCAGGGAGTCTGACATGGGACTTGATCCCAGGTCACCAGGATCATGCCCTGGGCTGAAAGCAGTGCTAAACCGTTGAGCCATGGGCTGCCCATATTGTTTTGATTACATAACTTTGTACTATAGTTTGAAATCAAGAAGTGTGTTTCCTCCAGCTTTGTTCTTTTTCACCTAGATTGCTCTGGCTATTCAGTCTTTTGTAGTTTCAAACAAATTTAGGATTGCTATTTCTATTTTTGTGAAAATGCCATTGGAATTTTGATAAAGATCACATCTAATCCACAGATTACACTGATCTTGTAGATTACTTCGTATAGTATGGACATTTGACAGTATCAATTCTTTTAATTCATGAATCTGGAATATATTTTCAGGTATTTGTGGTATCTTCAATTTCTTTCTTATATATATATATGTATGTATATATGTGTATATATATGTATATATGTGTATATATATATGTATATACACACACACACACACACACACACACACACACACACACTGGATTTGACATTGAAGCCATCTGATCCTGAGCTGGCTTTCTTTCTTTCTTTCTTTCTTTCTTTCTTTCTTTTTTTTTTTTTTTTTTGAGAGATTTTGATTAATAGTTCAGTTTCTTACTAGGGATTAATCTATTAAGATTTTCTATTTTTTAATGGGTTAGTCTTAGCAATTGCATGTTACTAGTGATTAATCCATTTCTTCTAGATTATATGATTTCTTGGCATGTGATTGTTTATCAATATTTTTAGAGAGGGAGGGAGAGGTAGAGGGAGAAGAAGAGAGAATTTTAAGCAAACTCCACACCCAGCACGAAGAGCAACATGGGGCTTGATCTCATGAACCTGAGATCGTGACCTGAGCTGGAATCCAGAGTCAGACACTTAACCAACTGAGCCACTCTGGTGCCCCAGTCTTTTATATTTCTATAGTATCAGTTATAACAGCTCTTTAATTTTTTATTTTATGTGAGCCCTCTTTCTTTTTCCTTCTTCTTTTCTGTAAGTTTTGTCTATTTTGTTTATTATTTCAAAAGCCAGCTCTTAGTTTCATTGATCTTTTGTATTATCTTTTTAGTCTCTATTTCATTTATTTCCACTCTAATTTTGTTATTTCCTTCCTTCTGCTAACTTTGAGTTTAGTTCTTTTCTTTCTCATCATTGAGGTATATAATTAGACTGTGTATTTGAGAATTTTTTTCCTCCTGAATGTAGTCATTTATTGCTTTAAACTTCCCTCTTAAAACTGCTTTTGCTACATCTTATATTTTGGTTATGATATTTACATTTTAATTTGTCTTAGGCTATTATTTGCTTTCCTTTTTGATTTCTTCTTTGAACCATTTTTTTTCAGTAGTATGCTGTTTGACATATTTGTGAATCTTCCAGTTTTGTTTTCATGTTTCTTTGGTAACTAATTTCTAGGGCATTATTCTTTTTCTAGGAAAGCTTTTTTCTTTTCTTTTCTTTTTTTAATTTAGGACATCTAACTATTATAAACTTTTATGCTCCATGCTATATGCCTTCAATTTTCCCCTGTAGTTGACTTCTCTTTCCTTTAATACTGTCTTTCACTGTAATCCACAGGTACCCTTTTGCTCCTTCTAGTATATCCAGAGTTAACAGAGGTTTGTGACTTTTACTAAAGACTTGATCTGAGTCAATAAAAATCAGTAAATAAAAATCAGTAAATACCTTGTAATCTAGTCACCGGAATGGAAGAAATTGAAGCCTAATTTCATTTACTGTAAAAGTCTGCTGTGTGTGGGAAACATATAAAAGAAAGCAAAGCACAAAGGTACACCAAGCCAATCACTTTTTAAATTTTTTAAAACTTTATTTTACACTCTGTTAATATTTATAGTTTGGTACTAATGCCTGCAGCCAGAAATCATAATTTAAAATTCAATTAATCTATACTTTCTTTACATTTCCAAGTAAATATGTTTTAGTCATTAATCTAAGGAGAAGATAGCCATAAGCTAGAGGTTATCTTACAGAGATGATAAGCTAAATGCGTTTACATATTATATCTAAATAAGTCAGTGTTAGTTCGGTTGAACATATATAAGCCACAGGAGTATTCTTTTGTCCCATGGGCGTATGGCCTATCTTAAAAATAGATCTTCTCAAAAAAGAAAAAAAAAGATCTTCTCAGATTCTTTTTATAGGCATGCACTATTTCTGGCACTTATTTCCTTCTTTAAACAATAGTCAATAAAAAGAGTATTTATAATGTATTTTTTTCTTGCTCTATATTCTACTTTGGAATACTGCTCCATCCTACAAAATACACATGATTCAAGAGTTCTGTCAATCACAGTGCCTCATCTCACTTATGGTCAAACAGTTGGGCACACGTCCCAGTCAGTAATAATCCATAGACTCACCCCTGGCAAGTCTAAACAGAGTGTCTTCCAGGGTTTCTATAGGCATAGGAAGAGAGAAGTCTCTTTTCCTTTTTACCCGCTAGAATTGGTAAGCTGGCAGGTTTTGAATGGGGCTGACAGTGGATATCTTTCCTGCCATGTGGAGATAATCTATCAGCTGAATTAAAGCAACATGAAGGGAAAAATGGAGCCAAAAGATGGAGAGAATGACCCAGCATTTAAACCTCTGAAAACAGACATATCTAAGCCAAATCCCTGACTGAACTCACCAGTTATATAAGTCAATATTATCTCTCTTTTATGTAAGATATTTTCAGTTGGGTATTGTGAATTTCCACAGACATTCTTGACTGATATGGAAAGCAAAGAAAGACAATGCTCTAAATTCCATTTATAATTTAAGGTTCTATACTGTTATTTAAACTGATATATAAGTATTTCTATAACTGATATTTCATGGTATATGTTTTACATCCATTTATGTTTCACTCTATTCTAGGCACATCTCATATAGGCACAAATCTTTTAAAAATTGCAATGTCATAATCTCTGACTTTTAAAAACTAAATTCATTCTTTTACCTTTGCTTCATTTACTGATATATTTGGATTTACTTTAACATCTCATTTGATATTTACTGTTAACTATCACTTTATTTTCTTGACTTTTTTTTCTTTCACTTTTTGTACATGATGTTAGATTGATAAAGATCTCTGTACTCCCATAGAAGGTAAGAAACTTGTCCAAGGTCACAAAGTGAGGCAGTGTGAAAATGGGATTTGGAAACATGCATGGCTTGAATCCAACATTTTAACACTTAATGGCTAGATCATAGTGCTCCTAAGATGTAGAAAGCTAAGTATTTGCTTAATCTATAGTAGAGACGGAAACTCAAGAAGCAAAAGAAATGGTATTAATTTGAATTGATTGGATTTTAAGAATGATTAATGTTAAAAGTAAAAGAGAAGCATGTAGGAATACTGGTAGAATTCTTGTTTGGGCAACTTGATATGTATTTTTTTTTAAGTTATCAGGGAAACAAATATAGAGAGAAGGCAATATTTTTTTCTAGGTGACATCATCTAAGTGGAAAGGTTTGCTAGGTCATTTGTTAGAAAACTTCTACTTCAGAAACAACATCTTGGCTAAAGTTTAAACGTGGATCATACCTGAATATCTATAGAATCCATGGATTTAGATAAGGGCACTCAAAGGTATTGTATTATAGAGTAAAGTCAGAAAAAGACAAAGGATGGTACTGTAAATGAACACATTGAAGATGCTGAAAAGTGAATTAATTGATTCAGACAGAGTACTGGAAACAGCACCTAATGTAGAGTAAGCAGTAAAAAATGGTCAACTAACAAGGATAGTAATGATGGTGATGATTTTGATAAATAATAGAAACATACTTTCATTCTAACTTTTTTAGTTTACAGGACACTGGATTAGGTACAAGTTCAAAACCAGTTCTTAGATAATAAGCCAGTTATTTACTTCATGCAATATAGACTCCCCAACTCTAATTTTGAGCTAGTAAGAAATATTTAGTTCAGTACCCCAACTATGTTTTGCTTCCAATGAAAAGGGGAATGAATACTAGTAAAGTGATAATAAAAAATATTTTCTCTCACAGTGATTTCTCAGCTTCTGCAACAACTAAACTAATTTCTAAGGCAGCTAAAATAATCTTAGATAAATAGTGGGAAGTTTTATATAGTAGCCATATAAATTTTCTTCCACATAGAGCAGAGTAAGATTTATCGCTTAACACTTTTTTTTTTTTTTTTTTTTACATTTCATCAGTTTCCACTGGTATAATTTGGTCATGTTCAACTATATGTGAAAAGCACTTTTTGCTTCTTTCCCCCTAACACATCTTCACGTAGTAAAGGTGAAATTTGTGTATCCCTGGGGATTTTATAAAAAGAGAGGTGGAAGGAGAAGTTGAAAGGCAAAGAGTAAGTTCAAATTGTCAAGCCATGTGGTCTGTCTGAATTTTACTCAGGGGATCACCCATTCTTATTGTCAAAAGCCAAGAGATCTTGGGAAACAAGAAAGACAATTCAAAAGTGGTGAGAAAATCCCAAGCCAAATGGTGAAAATAAATGATAATATTTCACAAGCTGTGAAGCAGTTTTTATTCTAAAAGAGTTTTTAAGAACAAGCACTGTTTCTCAGCTATGTATAGTTTCCAACTTAGATACGTTCATAACAATTGAAATAACACCATAAGGAAATGGAATTTATGAATTAAGTTGAATTTTCATTTTATTTTTTAAAGATAAAACTTGTATAATAGCATTTCAAGTTCAAATGCAAATTATGTACATATTTTTCATTCACCCAGCCCCACTCTAGACAATTTTAGTTTTCTTTCATATATGTCTTACTGGATTCTGATATATTTTTTCTTTCTGTAATTTTTTGAAAAAATGATGCTGGAATGAACAAAATAATATCTAAGGATTATTTTTAAATGGCATCCAATTACATTTAAGGATAATTTTTAAATGGTATCCAATTCTAACACCCTGAAATGATAACAGATATCTATTCTGATTGTATATTGAACTGAGAATAATCAATATTTTATTAATTGCTCTCTGCAAATTACTATGGTGTCTGTTGTGTAGATAGAAAAGAAAATTGCTTAAGGTCAAAGGTAATAGAATTAGGGCTAGGATCATCTTTAAAATTCAAGTCATTGTTGGTTTATTATATCAAACTCTTCTTAGTTTAAGGATTTTGAATGCCCTGGTCAAAGGAAATCATCTCAAAATTTCTTAAACTGGGTAGGAACTGAACTATAATTGACAAATTACTAGAGGCCCAATGTGAACAACTCTGTGAGTCAAAAACTCCAACAAAATCCAGTTATACGAGGGACTTCACAATATAAGATTTACCTTTAAGAGCTCAACCAGACTCCCATAGTAAACATGGGAGAAAAGTCCCATCCTGCTTTTAGCTGGGAGGAGAAGAGCAAACATTCTAAAATCCACCAGTGCACTCTTGTTCTTAACAAGGCCTGCCCTAACAGGAAATATCAAGCCTAACCAGTTGGGGTTTTAGCAGAGCATAAGTGGGGTATTGTCAGAGTCTAATTGACTGAAGGGAAGAGAAACACCTAACTCTAGCCCATTTTAGCCAATCTGCCACAAGTTAGGAGGAAGGAAAAAAAAAACATAAACACTTATGAACTTCACAATCCAGAGGCAGTTTCGCTAAACCTAATCGTAGGACTATAGAATGCTTCCCCTACCCCCACACCTAACCTCTAAATTACTAAAGACTTTTCCAGAGCATTTTCTCATGTGCGTGTTGGCCATGTCTATGTCTTCCTCTGTGAGATTTCTCTTCATGTCTTTTGCCCATTTCATGATTGGATTGTTTGTTTTTTGGTGTTGAGTTTAAGAAGTTCTTCATAGATCTTGGAAACTAGCCCTTTATCTGATACGTCATTTGCAAATATCTTCTCCCATTCTGTAGGTTGTCTTTTAGTTTTGTTGACTGTTTCTTTTGCTGTGCAGTAGCTTCTTATCTTGATGAAGTCCCAATAATTCATTTTTGCTTTTGTTTCTTTTGCCTTAGTGTATGTATCTTGCAAGAAGTTGCTGTGGCCAGGTTAAAAAAGGGTGTTGCCTGTATTCTCCTCTAGGATTTTGATGGAATCTTGTCTCACACTTAGATCTTACATCCATTTTGAGTTTATCTTTGTGTATGGTGCAAGAGAGTGGTCTAGTTTCATTTCTCTGCATGTGGATGTCCAATTTTCCCAGCACCATATATTGAAGAGACTCTTTATTCCAATGGATAGTCTTTCCTCCTTTATCGAATATTAGTTGACCATAAAGTTCAGGGTCCACTTCTGGATTCTCTATTCTGTTCCATTGATCTATGTGTCTGTTTTTGTGCCAGTACCACACTGTCTTGATGACCACCGCTTTGTAGTACAACCTGAAATCTGGCATTGTGATGCCCCCAGCTATGGTTTTCTTTTTTAAAATTCCCCTGGCTATTCGGGGTCTTTTCTGATTCCACACAAATCTTAAAATAATTTGTTCTAACTCTCTGAAGAAAGTCCATGGTATTTTGATAGGGATTGCATTAAACATGTAAATCGCCCTGGGTAACATCGACATTTTCACAATATTAATTCTGCCAATCCATGAGCATGGAATATTTTTCCATCTCTTTGTGTCTTCCTCCATTTCTTTCAGATGTGTTCTATAGTTTTTAGGGTATAGATCCTTTACCTCTTTGGTTAGGTTTATTCCTAGGTATCTTATGCTTTTGGGTGCAATTGTAAATGGGATTAATTCCTCAATTTCTCTTTCTTCAGTCTCATTGTTAGTGTATAGAAATGACACTGACTTCTGGGCATTGATTTTGTATCCTGACTTGCCATTATGGAAACACAAATCAAAACCACAATGAGATACCACCTCACACCAGTGAGAATGGGGAACATTAACAAGGCAGGAAACCACAAATGTTGGAGAGGATGCAGAGAAAAGGGAACCCTCTTACACTGTTGGTGGGAATGTGAACTTGTGCAGCCACCTTTGAAAACTGTGTGGAGGTTCCTCAAAGAGTTAAAAATAGACCTGCCCTACAACCCAGCAATTGCACTGTTGGGGATTTACCCCAAAGATACAGAT
Organism: Vulpes vulpes; assembly: GCF_048418805.1. Lineage (NCBI taxonomy): Eukaryota > Metazoa > Chordata > Mammalia > Carnivora > Canidae > Vulpes > Vulpes vulpes. Next base: position 29,164,283 of record NC_132787.1, on the reverse strand, counting down.
GCAATGAAACGCCAGGACACCTGCCCCCCGATGTTTCTAGCAGCAATGTCCACAATAGCCAAACTGTGGAAGGAGCCTCAGTGTCCATCGAAAGATGAATGGATAAAGAAGATGTGGTTTATGTATGCAATGGAATATTACTTAGCCATTAGAAATGACAAATACCCACCATTTGCTTCAACGTGGATGGAACTGGAGGGTATTATGCTGAGTGAAATCAGTCAATCGGAGAAGGACAAACATTACATGTTGTCATTCATTTGGGGAATATAAATAATAGTGAAAGGGAATAGAAGGGAAGGGAGAAGAGATGGGTAGGAAATATCAGAAAGGAAGACAGAACATAAAGACTCCTAGCTCTGGGAAATGAACTGGGGGTGATGGAAGGAGGGGAGGAGGGCAGGGGTGGGGATGAATGGGTGACGGGCACTGAGGGGAGCGCTTGATGGGATGAGCACTTGGTGTTATTCTGTATGTTGGCAAATTGAACACCAATGAAAAATTTATTATTAAAAAAAAAAACTAAAGACTTTTTCATGATAGTCCATCTTACCCAGTACATTATGTCTGGCTCTCAAGAAAAAATTATAAGGTGTATCAAAAGGTAAAAAAACACAATTTGAAGAGCAGGCATCTGAACCAGACATGGCAGGGATGTTGGGATGATCAGACTGGGGATTTACAACTATGAATATATGTTAAGGTCTCTAATGGTCACAGTAGACAGCATGCAAGAATAGATGGGCAATGTAAATCATAAACCCCAAAATAAATGCTAGAGATTAAAAACACTATAATAGAAAAGAAGGATACCTTTAATGGACTAGACATATGAGGAATCTCTGAGCTAGAAAATGTTTAAATACAAACCTCAAAAACCAAAAATCAAATAAAACAAAGAATGGGTAAAAAAAATAGCAGAGCAATATATCCAAGGACTATAGAAAAACTTCAAAAGGGGTAACATACACATATGAGAATACCAGAAAGAAAGAAACAGAAGAAAAACTTGGAAAAATAATAACTGATAATTTCCTGAAATTAATGTCACACACCAAGCCATAAATCCAGGAGTTTCAGAAAACAGAAAGCAGGATGAATGCCAGACAAACAACCAAAACCCTACACTTAGACATATTGTCTTCACACTACAGACAATCAAAGATAAAGAAAAATATGAAAGACAGAAAAAATAGCTTACCTATAGAGGAATAAGATAAGAATTACATCCTACTTCTCAGAAACTGCAAACAAGCAGAGAGTGGTGTGAAGTATGTAGAATTGAGAAAAAAAACCACCAACCTAGAATCTGTATGTTGTGAAATATTCTTCAAAACTGGAGAAATAATGGGTAGCCCGGTTAGCACTGCTTTCAACTCCTGGGCCTGATCCTGGAGACCTGAGATCGAGTCCCACATTGGGCTCCCTGCATAGAGCTTGCTTCTCCCTCTGCCTCTCTCTCTCTCTCTCTCTCTGTCTCTCATGAATAAATAAATAAAATATTTTTTTAAAAAGTGGAGAAATAACAACATCCTCAAACAAAAATTGAGGGAGTTTGTTTTCAGTAGACTTGCCTTGCAAGAAAAGTTAAAAGAAGTTTTTAGAGAGGAATAAAATAATACAGGTCAGAACCTCAGATCAACATAAGGAAAGGCAGATAATTGAAGAAGCATGAGTGAAAGTAAAAAACTTTTATTTTTCTTATACTTATTTAAACAATAACCATTTGAAATAATAGTAGCAACACTGTATTTAATTATGTATGCTTAAGTATATACATATATATATATACATACATATATGTTATGTATGCCTACATATGAGCGAAATAAATGGCAGTAATGCTATAAAGAACAGGAAAGAAGGATAGGATTATTTTGTTATTATAAAGTACCCATACTACCTATTAAATAGTATAGTGTTATTTGAAAGTGGATTTGAAATAGCCTTAAATATATATAACAAATTCTGGGGCAACCTCTAAACACAAAAACGAAATAAGAACATGACCAATGTACTGAAAAAGCGTAGAAAATGGAATTATTTTTAAAATTCTCAATTGAAACAAAAAAAGTCAGAAAAAGAGTGGAAGGAGAGAATAAGAATGAAGAAAAATATGAAGTTCTTCATATTAAAGATATGGTGGGCAAGAGATAGAAAAAGTAACAGATATGGTAATTATTACTCTTATTATATCAGTAATCACCTTGCATGTCAATAGTTGAAAAACACCATTTAAAAGACAGAGATTGTCAGAATGAATAAAAAATAAGACCTCAGTATATATTGTTTACAATAAATCCACTCTTTATATAAAGACAGTTAAACATTAAAAGTCAAAGAATGGGATATATATATTATATTATATATGCAATATATATAATATAGGATTTGAATTCCTTGAAAGATAGTATTTGCCAAAACTCACACAAGAAGAAATACACTATCTAAATAGATTTATCTATTAAAGAAATTGATATATAAGGTCCTATGTACCTATTAGAATGTTCAAAACTCAGAACACTGACAACAAAAGCTGGTGATGTGGAGCAACAGGAACTCTCATATGTTGCTGCTGATCATATAAAATGGTTCAGATATTTTGGTTTGTTACAAAATTAAACATACTCTTACTATATCATCCAGCAATTGCACTTTATAGTATTTATCCAAAAGTAGTTAAAAACTTATATCCACTCAAAAACCTGTACATGGGTATTTATAGCAGCTTTATTAATAGTTATCAAAACTTGGAAGCAACCATAATGCTCTTCAGCAGGTGAATGTATACATAAATTGTGGTACACCCAGATGAAGAAATATTATTCAGTAGTAAAAATAATTGAGCCTTGAAAAGACCTGAGGACCCTGAAATGCATATTACCAAGTGAAATAAATCAATTTGAAAAGGTTACATACTGTATGATTCCAACTAGACAAGATTCTGGAAAAGACAAAACTATGGATACAGTAAAAAGATTTGGGGATCAAAGAGGAGATGAATAGGTTGATCACAGAGGATTTTTAGGGTATTGAAAATATTCTGTGATACCATAATGATGGAAAAATGTTATTGGACATTTATTTGTTCAATCTCATAGGATGTACAACACCAAGAATGAACCCTAATGTAAGCTGTGAACTTTAAGTGTTATGATGTGTCACTGTAGGTTTATCAATTTTAGCAAATGTATATCTCTTGGGCAGGGGATGATATGGATGAAAGGGGATATAATTCATATGTAGGAGTGGGAAGTATCTGGAGAATCTCAATACCTTCCCTCTGTTTTGTTCTAAAAATAAAAAAACCCAAAACTTCTCTAAAAAATTAAGTATTCATTTACAAACTTTAAACATATCTTTGTTAAAACTTTATTAAACACATATTTGGGCATGACATTGTATTTATTAGATACTCAACACTGAGAGTTACATGGGAAGAACCGGTAGGCTTTGAATGTCCATATTATAAAAAATACATATACTGGACTCATATAGACACAATCTACTCAAATAACTAGAAAATATTGAAAAATAACTTATGTATATGTAAACATCATTAACTCATTTTAAAGATGGCAGCCAAATACTTATTTATTTGAATTTCATATTTGTATCTAGTGGCTTGAGAAAATCATAAACATATTCCTGTAAGATCAGACATGAAAACTTTCCTGGAGCACATAATGTTAGTATGATCTGCAACATGTTGCCTGCTGAGTATTTCTATTATGGTAATAAAAGGGAACAATACAAAAGGTAACATAAAAATATTTATTTGTTTCATCAAGATATATAGAAATTGGATTGAAAATGATAAAGACTGGTTTATATTGAGATGCCCTAGTATTTTTTTTCTTCTGTGAATCTCATTCTTTAATTTTTCTTTCTTCATCCATGTGGTTTAAGTGTTAACATTGACAGAACTTAGAGACAAGGACATGAAAAATAGAAAGCTGCTTTGAGATTGCTACCTTTCAAGTAAGTCAGGTGCTTTTGACATGGGCTGTTATGAGAAAAGACCTGTCATAAGAGCTTTGAGCTAACTCAGTCCATCTGGGTTGCAGGTTCCAGATAGAGATCTCCCCTTAGCATCTTTGTGGGTCCTAGATCATACTTGGTAATCATACTCTTGTCTTTATAGCTTTTTAAACTTGACATTTCTTTCATATTCTCTGGAATCATAATTTTTCTATAAGTAAAAAACAATATAATTGGAGGGAGCAGTGACAAAAATCATGGAATATTTTAAGATACAGTAGTGAATTTAACTTGCTCCCACAACCATAGCCTTCATACATTAAATTTTCCTCAAACACAAACACTCATTGAGTTATTTCTCTCATACCAAAAGCTAATTTTATGATGTAAAGAAGATGGATAAACATCCTAGGGAATGTGGAAGGAAAGAGTGGTCAAAATTGAGAGTAATATATTTATTTTCATTCTGTGTACATGGGCCTAATGCCAGGTTTTAGATTATGAAGTCATATATGTCCTGTAGACACCCTGATTTCTGCTAAGTGAGAGTCTAAGTAGAAAAATCAGTTGATGCATGCTGTGCCTGGACTCCTAACCTATACAACTCTCAGATAACAAATTTCTGTTGTTTTAAGCACTAAATTTGTGGTTTTGTTGTAGCAACAATAGAAAACAAATACAGAAGACATTCTTCTGTCTCAGAAGAAAACTTGTATAAGGGAGGCCAAATGGGCATAAAATACAGTCAATGTATTGCAGCCATTGATACTACAGAGACTCCTAAAGGCTCGGAAGCAATCCTTAGGTAACACAGAACAGTGAATTATAATGATTATCTAGAAAGGTAACTGTTATATATTATAGAAGTGAAGGTGTTTTAGAGGTGGCTTGGTTGAGACACATGTCCAGTGTAAGAATAATTTTTGCCAACATTAAGAGGTGATTGGTCAGCTGACTCAGACCCTGTGGTAAAAATCTATCATACAAAACACTGATAAAACAAAAGGCTATGAAGGTATGGTATCAAAGCAAGATGCAGAATCCAAAATACAAAACAGGTTCTTTAGTTAATAAACAATGCATATTGGATGTATTAGATTTGAGAGGCAAAGATAACCATACTTCTCGAGGTTTCATGAAAATATCTAAGATGGAAAGGTAACTTGCTTGAGAGACAACCTATTCCACTTATGTTTTGAATGAAAACAATGAGTTCAAGTATCATTTTTGCTTGTGTATCTTTATTCAACTTTACCAAGATTCAATTTGCATATCATAAAATGCAGAAATTTTAAGTGCAGTTTAGTGGGTTTAGACCAGTGTATAAACCCATGTAACCACACTCCAATTAAGATATAGAACATTTTCATTAATCCAAAAAGTTCTTTTATGAGTTGCAGTCAATCCCAGCCACTTCTCACCCAGTCAACCATACTACTTCTCTATATATAAATTAATTTTGTCTGTGTAAACTTCATATAAAAGAACATGTACAGTATGTATCTTTTAAGACCTGGATTTTTAAACTGTTTCGAGATTCTCTGTGTTTTTGTATGTATTAGTTGTTTCTTCTGTTTATGACTACAGTGTCTATTGGTGGATGAGTACTTGAGTTGCTTCCAGTTTGGGGTTATTATGAATAGATAAACTATGAACATTTGTATACAAGGCATTTTGTGAAGAGATTTTTTTTCATTTCTCTGGGATAAATATTCCCTAATATAATTGCTTGGATATATAGCAATAGTATATTTAACATTGTTAGAAACCATAAAACTTTTCAACAGTTTTATGTTGAAAAGTTATATCTTTTGATATATCTGTTGAACAGTTATATCTTGTTACACTCCCACCAGCTAATATGAGTACCACTTGTTTTACATCCTCACCAACAATTGATATCATTAACCTTTTAAAGACTAGTCATTCTAGTATATGTGTAGTGCCACCACATTGGGGTCTTAATTTACATTTCCCTAACTGCCTATGATATTAAGCATTTTTTCTCATGTTTATTGGTAATTCATATATCTTATCTTGTAAAGAAATGTTTGAAATATTTTCCTATTATTTTTTAAAGATCATATTCATTTTATTTTATTTTATGTTAGAGGGAGAGAAAGCAAGGGGGGAAGGGCCGAAGGAGAAAATCCCAGGCACACTACCTCTGAGCAGGAAATTATTTAGATACTAATAATTATTTAGATACAGTTCCCAAATTGATAGGACTTGAACTCACAACCCTGAGATCGTGACCTGAGCTGAAACCAAGAGTTGGCCACTTAAATGACTGAGCCACCCAAGTTACCCCTGGAATAATTTTCCTATTATTTTAATAGAGGTTTTTGATTTCTTATTTAGGTATAATAATTAACTGATACTATGAATACCAGTTCTTTGACAGATATATGCACTGAAGATATTTTCTCCTAATCTATGGATTGCCTTTTTATTTTCTTTATGGTAGCTTTTGATAAACATGTTTTTCATTTTGAAGTCCAGTTAATCATTTTTTTCCCTTTTTGTGGTTAGTGCTTTTTATGTTGTCCATTTTGATAGTCATTTTTACCCTAAAGTTGCGGATTTTTCCCTTATGTTTTTTCTAAAGTTGTTATAGTTTTAGTCATTATATTTAGAACTATCATCCATTTTGAATTAATTTTTATGAATGATAAAATTGCACTGTTTTTTTTTTTTTCTACAAGACATTCATAATGTTCCAGCACCATTTGTTGAAAAGAATCTTCTTTCCCTACTCTTCTTTCCTTGGCTCTTTTGTTGAAAATGACAGACTATATACGTGCATCTATCTGGACATTCTATTCCATTGATCTCTATATATTCTATTTTAAAACCACATTATCTTAATTACCATAGCATTATATTAAGTTTTGAAATTAGAAAGTGTAAGTCTTCCACAAATATTCTTCTTTCTCAAGATTGGTTTTTCTAGTCTAGATTATTAGCACTACCATATAAATTTAATAATCATTTTGTTAATTTCTATATAAAAGTCATGGGAGTTTGTTAAAATTTTATTGTACCAACTCAGGGAAAATTGATGCTTTAAAACATTTGAGTCTTTCCATGCATATACATCACATATAACTTCAACTCTTGAGATTCTCATTAATATCTCTTTCTATAGAAAAAGTGTGTACCTTGCATATACTTTGTTAAGTTTGTACCCAAGTATTTTATATATCCAGATACTCTTATAAATGCTTTAAGCTTTTTTGAATTTTCAAAATGATTTGCTTCAAAATAAAATCTATTTGTACATACTGTTCTTGTGTCATTTGACCTTGCTAATTTCACTTATTAGTTTCTTATTTTATTAGTAAATTTTAGGATTCTCCATATACACAATGACATCATCTGCAAACAAATAAAATTTTATTTTTTGTACAACTTTTATTTTTGTTTTTCCATTTTCTATTCATTAGGAACTTATACAATGTTGAGTATAAGTACACTGAGTCTATAATGAATTATCCTGATTGCTTCAAATATTAAAATAGTCTTACATTTCTATCATAAAACTTACTTGGTCATGATGTACTTTCCTTGTGTAGGATACTGGTTGGATTTGCATTGGGATTTGTTAAGGTTTGGCAGTGTTAATAAGGGATATTAGTATTTTTCCCCATAATATATTTGACTGAACTGGAACTATTCCCTACACTCAAATGTTCTGAAAGAGGTTATATAAGGATTGTAATATGTTTGTATTTTTAAAAATCCACAGGGATCCCTGGGTGGCTCAGTGGTTTAGCACCTGCCTTTGGCCCAGGGTATGATCCTGGAGTCCCAGGATCAAGTCCCTCATCGGGCTCCCTGCATGGAGCCTGCTTCTCCCTCTGTCTGTGTCTCTGCCTGTCTCTCATGAATAAATAAATAAAATCTTTAAAAAAATAAAAATAAATAAAAATCCACAGCATTTACTAATAAAGGAATTTTGTCCTGGAGGTTTTCCTATTTTTTTTTCCTTTTCTTTGGTTCTTTCTCTCTCTCTCTCTCTTTCCATCTTCCTTCCTTCCATCTCTCTTTTCCTTTCTTCCTTCTTTTTTGTGACAATGTTTTGAATTATTGTTACATATCATTTAGACAGAACAGAGTAATACAAATGGTCTATTTCTTCTTATATCATTTTTGCTAATTTGTGTCTTTTAAGACATCTTTCCGTTTTCTCTAAGTTTCCGAATTAAGGGCATAATTTTTTTCACAACAGTCCCTTATCATTTCAATAGCTGTAGGCTCTCTAGTGATGTCCTATTTTTCATATCTGTCATTGGTAATTTGTGAGTCTTTCTCTATTGTTTCCTTCATCAGTGTAGTAAGAGTTTCATCAATTTTCATGATCTTTTGAAAGAAAGTGCTTTTAGCTTCATTGATTTTTCTCTGTATTTTGAATTTTCTATTTTATTGTTTTCCAATGTTATGTACATTTTTCTTTAGCTATATAGAAGTTTAATTTTTTCTTATTCTGTTTAAGATGAAAATTTAGGCCACATAATTTTAGATGATTTTTCTCTTATAAGATAATCATTTAGAGGTTGAAACTTTGCTGTAAGCACTATATGGGTTGTAATCACAAATTTTAATGTCTTGCTTTCAATATCATTAAGTTTGAAGTACTTTCTAATTTCCCTTGTTATTTCTTCTTTGACACATACATTTTTTAGAAATATTTTATTTGGTGTCTAATATATGAGGCTTTTCTAAGATATCATTTTGTTATTGATTTCTTTTTTAAAAGATTTATTTATGAGAGAGAGAGAGAGAGAGAATGAGAATGAATTTATGCACACACGTGCCTGCAGGGGAGGAAGGACAGAGGGATAGAATCTTCAAGCAGACTCCCTACTGAGTGAGGAGTTCCAGGTGAGTGGGGATTCATGAGATCATGACTTGAGCTGAAACCAAGAGTTGGAAGCTCAACCATCTGAGCCACCCAGGCACCCCTTGTTATTGATTTCTAATTTAATTCTCCTATGAAGAATAAATGCCTAAAAGAATTTCATGCTCTTTGTTTTATTGAAATTTGCTTTAAGGTCCATCATATGTATTATCTTGGCTAATGTTTCATATACACTTGAAAAAAATGTGTATTCCATTTTTGTGGGCTGTAAAGCTCTTGAAATAATTCAACCAAAACTTTAGATTTTCCTATATACTTTTTTCTGTCAGTCTTTCATGTATAATGGGCCTATATTATTAAGTGCATACACATTCAGTATTGCTTTATTTTCTTAAAGAATTGCCTGTTCAATCATTATAACATAACTACAAGAATCCCTGCCTGGTAAGGTCTAGAGTAACTTTATACTGTGATTAGTTTATATCCACTTCTAATATGTGGCCCTTTTGGCATTTCTATAAAATACTGTGTAGGTTCCATGAAATCTCTCCAGTCTGATTAGTTAACTCAATACTTACCCAACTCTATGAAAGTTCTGGGAGTTTTCCATCTTATGGCTCTATGATAATTGTATTTCCTTAATCATTGTTCTTTACCTGGCCTTGTGGACTCATTCTGTGTATATGAAATTTAGCCAAAAAAATCAAGGTGATACATATGCAGATTTGGAGCTCTTTCTCTGAGTAACTTCTTTTTTTTTTATCAGTAGTCTGACTTCTGGATACCAGCTCTCTAAGCCTAGCTAATCTCCAATTTCTATGTGTTCAGTTCAGCAGGAGTATGAACCCATGTTTATGCCACTTCTTCTTATGCCAAGGTCCAATAATTAACTCCATTCAGAAACGTAGGGTATTTACATAGGGCTCATCTGTTTTGTTTTTATTTTTCCTCTAATGGATCACAGTTTTTTGCCACCTAGTCTCCAATGAATAAAAAGAAAAAAAAATGTTTAATAATTTTTTTCCAGTTTTATAGTTCATTATGACTGGATAGCAAGTTTTATACTCATTAATTACTTTATAATGGTTCAAAGTAGAACACATTCCATTTTGAAATACTATGATTTCTATTTCCTAGATTAACGTAAATCTATCTTCTTAGAAATTTTATCCATTACTCATTTTTTCTGTTGGCACAAAATACATTTTCCCCTATAGCTCTCTTATATTACCTCACTTTACATATTGACAAACAACATTAAAATATGAAATGAAAGGCAGCCTGAGTGGCTCAGCAGTTTAGCATCACCTTCAGCCCAGGGCCTGATCCTGGAGACCCAGGATCGAGTCCCACGTTGGGCTCCCTGCATGGAGCCTGCTTCTGCCTGTGTCTCTGCCTTTCTCTCTCTGTGTCTTTCATGAATAAATAAATAAAATATTAAAAAAAAACTTAAAGTATTAAATGAATAGTTTTACTTTGTTTCTGTTAATTGCATCAACCAAATATTTAGCTTACCCATTTGAGTTCATCATTATCTCTAACACAGCTTCAGTTATCCCTATTTTTTTTTTTTATGATAGTCACAGAGAGAGAGAGAGAGAGGCAGAGACACAGGCAGAGGGAGAAGCAGGCTCCATGCAGGGAACTGGATATGGGACTTGATCCCAGGACTCCAGGACCCTGGGCCGAAGACAGGTCCTAAACCATTGAGCCGTCCAGGGATCCCCTGCTCAGTATTTTAAACTTGATTTTCACCTATTTAAAACACTTTTTGGCGCTTTATCTGTACTTGGTTTTATTACTTCATTGTACAATAACATTTGTCCATTTCCAAATGAGAAATAAGAAAAATAACCAAAATAAAAAGAACTCACAATCCAAATCACCTTTCCTCTATCTTTTTCATTGACATAAGTTTTAAATCTTTGTTCAGACATATTTTTTAAGATTTTCAAAATAGCAATACGTCTTGCTTATGAGATTTTTCCAAAGGAAATTTATATCTGTAATTATACTTTTATCATAATGAGAACCATCAATGTGTAACAAAATTTGTTCTTTGTATATATTAACCAAATGCCATTTTGAGATAGAGCATTGACCTTCTCCACATTCTTAAATAATTCTTTTTTTTTTTTTAAGATTTCATTTATTTGAGAGAGAGAGAGAGAGGGAGAGAGAGAACAAGCAAGGGGGAGAGGGAGAGGCAGAGAGAGAAGCAGGCTCCTCACTGAATAGAGCTTGACATGGGCTTGAACCTAAGACAGTAGGATCATGACCTGAGCTGAAGGCAGCCACTTAAGCAATTGAGCCATCCAAGTGTCCCAAGAATTCTTGATGTGGCCAATTACAGCAGGTGTAGATTTTTTAAAACGGTGATTTTCTTCAGGATATTTGTGACAAATTAGAGCATACTAGTCCTTTTATAATGGTAACTTCCCCATTCTTTAGTTTTTAATGACGATTCACATCTCTATTGCTTAGGATATATCTTTGAAAATATTTATGTTTTAAGGTAACCTCTTTTTTCTATTGATTTACATAATGTCACAAACAACAATGATTAACATTTATTAAAAATCCCTTTATTTATTTTATATTAAGCATTTTATGGATACCAGGAGTTTAAGTTATTGTTCTCACTGTTTCTTTAATGGTTTCTTCCTCCTTCTTTGGTGAATTGAAAATCTTGTTTGAGGGTATATTCTTAACCTTTTTCCTATCATCATATTTAGCAACTTAAATATCTACATTATGGACATAACTAAAAACCTGGTCTTACTTCCTTAATTTTATCCATTTCACTACCAACAATTCTAATATTAAACAGCATTTCAGCATTTTGGATCCAGCAACCTTAAAATCTACATAACTTCAGATAAATCTCAAAATTGGACCCTGTAGTAGGACTTAGTTGAATCAACTCTCTCTCTTTATCCCTCTCCCTTTTTGTATACACACACACAAATACACACACACACACAGCACACACTGTAGCTTTATAGTATAGCATCTTTTGGACATCCCACAGTAGCCAAGAGGATACATTGAGAAAATGCTGCATTTGCTTTGACTGCATTGTTTGGTTCAATAAAACTGAACATTGAAGCCTGAAGAAAATTGGAAATATGGATCTGGAGCTTCATTAAGACTAAAGCTGTACATATGCATTTGTATTAATTTATTTACAGTTGAACATTAAGTTTCTAAGTTAAAGTTTTCTTTTTTTCTTGTTAGTGTATTTCCCTATTAAATGATATAATTATTGTCATTTTGGGTTCCTGTAATAGCTTAAGAGCTATTAAAATAGTGAATATCTGATGGTGGGGTGGGTTATATTTTGGATTATTGTGCATCAAACACGATGCTAATCATGCATTCTACCTCATTTAATTGTAAATGGAATTTCAGCTTCTGTAAATCAAAAACTACATCACATAAAATAATTATAATGCTTTTTAACTGATCATAGCTAGAACTTTAATTGTATTTTTCTGCATCCTTAAACATTTGTTTTTTATTTACATTTAAGTAAATATCAGAAACATGATTTTATTTCTCCAGTAACAATTTCCTTATCAAGATTTCCTTTGTGAGCTCAGTCTTCAAATTAATGTTCTTTCTTTGTTCCTTTCCTAGAGATTATTCTTTTTTTAAGATTTATTTATTTATTCTGATAGAGCATAGAGTGAGCATGAAGGTGGGGAGAGGGAGAGGGAGACATATCCCAAACAGACTCCTTACTAAGCAGGGAGCCTGATATTGAGCTCAGTCTCTTGACCCTGAGATCATGACTTGAGCCCAAATCAAAAGTCCAATGCTTAACCCACTGAGCCACTCAGGTGCCCCCAGAGATTATTCATAAAGGATATAGATCCTTTAACTGGAGTTTAGCATTCTTTATTAATTAAAAAGTTCTGATATGTTTTCTGAGGTGTGATCTGTATTATAGAAGTTAAAATTTTTCTTTTCTTCATAAACTATTAAATTGTATATAAAATATGCATTTATTGACAAATACTTCTATGCAAATAGGACCAAAAAAGTGAGTATCTATCTCACTTTCCGCTTGGAAGATGTGGACTCCAATCAGCTCAAGTAAAAGAATTCTTACTGTATCAGACTCTCCAAAAAGACACCAGTAGCAACTAAGTTTTAAAAATGTTTATTTAAAAAATGTTTATTTTACTCTTTTGACATTATATTTTCAGCTACTTGGTGAATAAAACTAATATCAATTGAAATTAGATGTGGTATTTACCTGACTCTATTTTTCAGTTGCTTTGTTTTGATTTTTTTTGTCTTAGAAAAGATATTGAAAAGTAGGATTGTTTTTACTCTTCATTATAGCTAGTAATGAGGACCAAGAATAATATACAGATGGATTAGACAAAGGTGAGCCTTTGTTAAAGGTTATAAAGACGCTTTTCTATCAGAGGAAATTACTGAGATGTCTAAATATAAAGCTAGTCATGGATATCACCTTTTTTTTCTCTACAAGCATTTTGAGAAGCTATTGTGATAAGAATTGAAAATATATATGACCAACGCCAAGTTTATTCTGAATCCAAATGGTTTGTTTATTGGGGGCTTAGGGGAAAATGTTTCTTATTGATGAATAAAATACTGTACTGATCCCAAAGCTTCCTCTTCTGTTCTTTAGTGATACTTGCAATTCCCTTTACCAGCAAAGACTTTTTTTAATTTCCAACTTCAGAAACTTAAAGGAGCTTAACACTGATTTAAATGTGCATTAAGCCATAGCATAATCCCATTTCTTGGTATTCATGGTGTAAGTTTATAGAAGGAAAGAATAAATAAATAGGCTTTGGCTATTTAAAGAGGGAGTAAAGAGTAACAATTGGACCTAAACAAATTTTGCCCAATTGGAATGCATAAATCTAATTACCTACACATTATCTGTCCCAGACTATTATTAATTTAACTTTGAAAAGGTAAGTAAGGAAAACATTTTCCTTTCAGTCCTACCTGTGCTGATTTTGTGTAGAGTGACACAAAAGCTAGTGGCATACCCAGCAACAAGCTGATCCCTGAGAGCTGAAAGCAGGGAGCCAAGAGGAGACTAGATATGATGAAGGCCATTACTCTCTTCTTTCCAGGTTAGTGTCTCTGGGAGCTCATCCCTGGGGCCCTCCTTAGCCAGCTGCTCCTCTTAACTCTCTCTCCTCCCTCAACCAGCCCCAGATAGCAGTGATACATTAATGGCTCAGTGCTGGGAACACCATGGTGTGCATGACGGTATTCAGAAATCCTTATCCTCACATGCTTTTGCTGTGCAGTTTATTTTTTAACAAAGGACTGGAAACGAAAATGTGGATGTGAGTGAAAGAGAAGAGCAGGGGGTGAAAGACCACTTTGTAGCAAATGAATTACATTCAACGTCAATTTTTAACTAATTCTTCCTGGGGCTATTAAAAGAGCTAGTGTTACATAGAGTCACAAACCAGTCCCCAGAAAATGAGTATCAGTGAGAGATCCACTTCTGGGCATAAAGCATCCTCTTTAGAGAAAATCATTCTTGAAGTCCATATATTAAGTTTGTTCTCACAATTCTGAGACAGGTTTAAAAAAATATAACAGAAAAGAAAGAAAAACTGTTGGATTTATCCATTTTAAAGAGACCATAGTTTGACCTCCTGCTGACAGAGTACTCAGTAGGGGGAAAAAAAAACTATCCCCCCCAAAAACAACGAAAAAACAAACAAAACACAAAGAAACCCTTCACAGCCAACAGTAGAGATTGTTTCAGTTCAGATTTCTCTCATATGCAGGATCTTGCTTTACATTTTAGCTCCATAGTAATTATTAGAAGAAAATCCAGGATCATTACCAAATAACTGAAAAATAAGAGCCTAATTAATGCACATGGGCAGGAAACAATTTTTATACCTTCTCTGCCCTATTAGCTGTCAACTAGGGTAAACTTTTCTGTTTACCCTTTTATTTGTTCAGTCCTTCCTTCCTTCCTTCTTTCCTTTGTGAAAGGACCTGTTTCTAGCTGTGGACAGTATTAGGGAAAGCTACATTTACTTTCCTTAAAGAGTTTATGCTCATAATTTCATTTATTAGCTTTTACTTACCTTTAACATGAGTTCTTACACCCTTACTTCTATTGCAGTATACAGTGACAACATCTACTTTAATTGTACCAGAAATAAGAGTCTCACAAAAGTGCCTTTATTTCCACAGTTAACTAGTCTGTGTATTAGTTGCTTTGTAGAAACTTCTTGGAGGTGACCTCTTCAAGATACGCACATCTTGCCATCAACAATCCATAGGAGAATTTGAAATGGGGTGTGAGAACGTGCAACATTTTACTCAGTGTCTTGGGAGACACCATTATCATGACCCCTTAAATTTACTGTCTTTGTAGACAACTTGCTATGGGAAAGGGGGACTTTGGAGTTAACTCAGCAGCTTCTGCAAATGAATGTTCCATGAGAGTATTACTGCAAACCCCAAGAGGGGACATTAGTCTAGCTCTTCATTAGCAGGGGTGAGAAAAAGCTGTCCTCTGTGTTCCTGGATAGGCAGACTCTATTCCAGTAGGAGTTTCTCTCTGGAATTCAATTCTCTGAAATTCTTAGTGCTCCCAAAGTCAAACTTGGCTTTAATGGAAATGGGATAAGGGGAATCTGAAAATGTCAAGTGCAGAGTTTTATTTTTCAAGGAGATCGTGGGTTTACAAACTGGGAGGGAAAAAATCCACAATTCCTTTAAGCAGAATTAAAGCACAACTGTAGAAGTCCAATGCATTACAATTTGACAATGTGCACTAACTGATAATGCCACCCACTTGACTCATTTACCAATTTAAGGTTATTTTGTAATCTCCCTGTGAACTTCCCAACATAACAGAGGAACTCTGAATGTGTGTGCATGTGTATATATGTGTGTATTACTCTAAAACAGGAAATAATTTCCCATGATGCTTCAGAAAAATATAACAACTTCTTTCCTCACCCCTTATGAGGTGAAGATATTTGTGAAGAAGTAATTTTTTTCAGTTAAATTTTAGTGCAATGTGTGGGTGAACAAAATATAGCTGATATTTCAAAAGCACATAAACTTAAGAAAGTAACTGAGGACAGAGGACATTCATTGATGAAATTGTTAAAAGTGTTCAACTACTTATAGAGTGAAAATGAACCAGAATAGGAAAAAACTCCGCATTTGATAATAATGGTGTTAAAAAGATGCAACCTGATTTACTAATCTATCTATTCTTAAGTTTAAAGTGAATACCCATAGGAACCATTATAAAATAATTTTGTCTTTTTCTACCACTACAAAAATATACTGACAATAGTGAATTATAAATGCAAAACAGTTTCCCTTGACTAAAGCTTGAAGTTTCTTACATTTTAGAATTTTGAAAATGCCTAACCTGTCAGATATATCCTATATGTGCTAATTTAAAAGATTTTGATTGGGACATCTGTCTATAGATATCGTGGTGAGTGCTAAATTCAAATCAGTCATTTCCGTGTGATTTTTTTTTACAACACTTGTAAAATTAGTCTAACAAAGCACAGCATTTAAAAAACTTCCTATAGTGATCTATCAGAAAAACCGTTACAATATGTCTACTCTTAACTGTGCAAGACTTGTGCCCTTATGAAGAAATCTATATAAATTCTTGTGCTTTAGAAACTTAAAAGTGAAGAGATGAATTGCCATATTAATATGCTGGGTTTTTTTTTTTTTTGTTATTCCACTGAATAGTTTTAGAACTTTATAGAACATATAGCATCTGGTTTGAAAAAAAAAATCTTGTAGGTCAATGACAGATGGCCCTTCTAAGAGTGGGAAAAATATTCCAACATGAGAAAAACAGGTCCTTTGATGAAGAGCTCTGACTTTCTAACCAATAGGCTACATTTTATTTTCTAAAACAATCATAACAGCTTTATCATATCTTGTAAACTCTTAGAATATTTGAAACTTATCCTGGTTTGTTCCCTTATATTTTCAAAGATACCCTGAGATTTTAATAAATTCTTCTATTTTTGCATTATATCTGGTATTATGGTAGCTATTAATTTCTCAGTCTTATAGCACATTGGTTTAAAAAAGTTGAGAACTTGCCCTTTGGTCCTTTTCTAACATATTACTTATTGACACTTCTTGAAATCTCTATCCTTCTCTCTTTATTCTATATTCTTTCTCTTCCCGGTTTCCACTGTCTTTCTTTCTCTCCCTTTAAAATTATTTGGCCTTTGTCAGTTTATCTGTTTATTTTGATCTGGTCTCCACTGGATTGGAGGCTAGGTATTGTTTCTTCCCTTCTTGGGCTCAGCTTCATCTCTAAGCAACATTTTGATCCCTCCCTTTCACAGTACCATATGCATATCCACATTCTTAGAATAGTCCCACCCTAGAAGCATGCCAACTTGGTTGAAGGAAGGAATCTAAAACATATCAAACTACAGGTATTCAAGCTTTCTTAGAGAGATTATTAAATAATTATTCCATGAATTCCATGCCAAGGGTCTCTCTTCTGTCCCTGTCTCTAGGCCTGAACAGAATAGTGGCCTGGGTTTGCTGAGATTTTGTATCTGTGACAAACTGTTGCTCATTCAATCACGGTGGAGAGGCCTACATGCTGAGCTGGTGAGTGTACTTCTGACTGCTCATCGATAGTCTTCTCAGCCTTGTACTCTGGCTTCTCACAGAAGTTTTCTAGTTAAGAAGTTAATTTCCAGGTTTTTGTAGAGTTCATGCATCAAAACATTGCCCATCAGAGTGTGGGGATCTAATTCAATGCAAAGTATAAAATGGAGAAGATGCTCTAGCCACTGCTATCATTGCAGCTTTTAGACCTAGAGAAATTCACCAGTGCCAGAGACACTCCTGCTTTAAGAGATGAGCATAATATGAGATAATAAATTGCAAGTTTGCAGGGAGCCAATTTGCAACTGACCTGAAGTGGATAATGTCTTTCCTTTACCTTAGTAGGTTTGATGATTGCTAGAGCCTTAATGGAACATCCATTTTAGCATTATTGAAGTCTATTTCCATTACTCTAATAAGCAAGGGATAAACATAAACATACTCAAGGCAGAATTACTGATCCATATAGGAACAAGAAGAGAATAACTGAGATCTATATATTTGTTTCAAGAAAGCTTCAGATGGACCCTACATGATAAACTTATATGAGTTCCTAGAATTCCCAGTTTTTCTAATAAGGTGACTTAGCTCCAAGTAGAGGCTGCTGACAAAAGCATATCTTCTTGAGGTTTATACTGAAGACTCATATTTATTGAATGAAGGGCTTACTTCAATGGGGGAAATAAATGGTCCTTACCCTCTAATTCACTACAATACCTAAATAGAACTCTGATCTGTTGTGACCTACTGTCTGAAGTTATTAGAGACTTAGCATAATTGGTGGTTTTGAGGATCAAGGCATGGTACATTGAACTCAATTTCTACCTGACCTAGGACTGAGTCCATATGCATAAGTATTGCTGATAGCTAGTCCCAGGTAGAGGTAGGGGTTTATTTCTGTGACAATCATCCTACTTAACTACATATGGTACAGTAAATTGAGATGTATGCCACTGATTACTCTTTGGACATGGCCTCTCCTAGCTGAAAGTCCACTGATTCTGATTTCATTCCCTCCATAGTCATAAGTGTAGACTTACTGAGATTTTTTAGGCAGTCACATAACACTGTAGGCTTATATTGTGCTTGTAGAAAACTAAACCACAAGTATTTTTTGTGTAATTTTATGTTTTTTTTTATGTGTAATTTTATGTTAATTCAAGTCTTCATACATTTTGTACTTGCCAAATCATTTTTCTGTTTTAAGTAAAAATTTTACATTTATTATAGGTCTAGATGAAGGACATACTTGGAACCTGGATTCAGTCACCTTTGACCTATCTTTTTCATATCTGCCTTCTGTTTACAGTCTGCTAGCTGTGGTCATTTTCCTTTTTACAATTAATTTATTCTCCCCCCCAAAGAATTTTATTTTTTTCCTTCACGTTTCAGAATTAACTGAAATATACTTATTGGTATTTGAGATTAATTAGAAAAGGGTCAAATGTATTCCCTGTGATTCAAACAGTAAACATGAGGCTCTTGTGGCTTAGCACTGCCCTATTCTAGACAAAATGGATTTTGATGTAAGATGTCAAAATCAATTCTGCATGTGCTGTTCCAAGGTGGCCAGAGACTGAGGGGAAATGGTGTGGCAAAGTAGGTTGTCCTTACTTTTATGTAAGTGCATATTTATTTGGTACCAGTATTACCAGTATATATGTCCACTCACTACCTCTACCGTGTCACCTTCCATAAAGACACTTTAATCAAAAGAAACATTACTAAAATATTTTTGACTACTCATCTGAGTACAATGAGGAGAAAAATTGAACAATTATATCAATAAGAACTATCAATAAGCACAATTTTGCCTGGAAAGACTATAGCTTTCAGTCATGGAACTTTGGGGTCAGAGCTATGCTAAGTATTTGCTCAATTTGATCATTTTCCCGTTTGCACCCAAGCAGAATAATTTCATGAAATGGCAATAAAGTATTTCTTCAAGATATTTTACTTAAAATATATTCAAGATGACAAGGATTGTATAGTAGAACTCTCACTGACAATTACTAGCATACAGATGATTCCTTATGAAAAGGTAATATACTTTAAGTATACTAAAAGTACTTTCAAAACTGCTGGCACCTCATGGGAAAACTTTGAAGAGTGCATTCAGAAAATTCTATTTAGCCTATATTTGGTTGCTTTTATTTTTCTATTCTTTACTGATACGGACAATGATATAATTCTCAAATATTCTTAAAGTCTCATATGTTCTGTAACTCCTTCCTCTTATTCTATAAACACCAAATTTGCTCAATTCTATACCATCCTAAAATTAAATTTCTTTTTCTACATCCTGTCGCAATCAATTTCTACATAAAAAAGGAAATTCAATGACATTTTGCATTATATTTCTAAAAATTCACTTAAAATACCTGTGTTTTCTTTTAGGCTTTTGTATTTTGTAATTTTGTAATTTTTTTCTTGTAACATTTTCCTCCAGACTGTTAATGCGTTCAGGAAAGAAATTGTGTACATCATTAATACCTAACACAATACCTGGAATATAATAGATGCTTAATAAATGTTTTATGATCATTTGGGTGTTAGTTTGGATAGTCTTTATCAACGAAATGTTCACAACCAAATTTTTATTGTTTTGTTTTGTTTTGAAGAGATTTTATTTATTTGAGACAGACAAAGAGAGAATGCCTGCACACAAGCCAGGGGAAGGACAGAGGTAATCTCAAGCAGACTGTGCTCTGAGCTGAAGCTGGTTGTAGGGCTTAATCTCATGAGCCTGAGATAGTGACCTGAGCGAAAATCATGAGTTGGCTGTTTAACCAACTGACCCACTCAGGCACCCATGTTTTTTATTCATCCATTCCACATTTCCTGTTACTCATCTATCAAATTCTATTTAAATAACATTTGCATATCTGGACAATACTGTTAGATTACTGTTACAAATTACTGTTTGACAATGTTTAAGAATTTAGATATTGCTGTTTATTTCTCATCAGAGAATAGAATCTTTCTTTTGAAAGCTGGATAACATATGCCCTGGGCCACTTTCCAAGTTGCTTTGCTAAATACTTTCAAGCTTATTTGATCTACAAGAAAATATACTTAGTAAAAATTATAATTAATGTGTGCACAATCACCAAAATCATATGAACCTTCTTAATCTTCCTACCATTTTTATTATCTTTCATCTTACTAAAGAAACGGCAAACATGATTGATTATTTAGCAAATATTCTGATATTGGTCATAGACATAACTCGTCATGAAAACCAAGTAAAGGAATTGATGTTTAATACATTAACTGATTTCTGTTGAACCTATCATTTTTTTAGACCTGGGGCATGTTCTATTTTTGTGGATTCATTGGGTTGTCAAAAGTTAAGGGCAATGACTTGACAAATCATCTTCAGGAGAAGGTGAGTTTATGAAACATTTGCTTTCATGGCTTCACATAGTTAAAATAAAGGAAGAGATGCATAGTTTATGGCCCGCTATAGCAGTAAATGTGTTTGTGAAAGCTATTCCTCAAACTGATTTTTTTTTCCCTGCATGGTATACATTTGAATGCTAAGATCCAGTTTCCTACATTTCTAATTTCTGTTCTCTGGAATTAGGTGGAATTAGAGTAGTTGCCAACACCTAGTTCTTTTGTAAGTTGCTTACTTTTCTGTACAAAGCCAAACATCTAAGCTTATGTCTAAGATAAATTAGACTCTAAAATAACATGCCAACTATTTTCATAATTTCAGACTGTTAAAGATTATACAAATTTATTTATCTATCTATGTATTTACACAACTTTTATTGAATAACTTCTATGAATAAAACACTTTATTGGATATAAGGAATATTAAAATTAAGACAAAACATCACTTAACTGCTGTCAAGAACATAGTTCTGAGCAGGAGAGACCACTTGTTTGGTAGATAAAATAATAATCCTTGTTGGATTTCCTGTTTCCTGTTACCCACCTACTTTCTGGATTATCTACCCCAAGCACAGTTGGTCTACTGGCATCATGTCTTCCTCTCCACCTTAAGTCTTTTGTCTTCATCTCAGATGATTCAGATCTCCTGATTAGTGACCTGACATAACCTGATCGAGGCTATAATTTTAAATCTCAAAGCTGTTAAAATTTACTGCTAGTTCACCAACAGAAAAAAAGACATCTAATAATTAGCAATGTCCAGCTGCTGCATGTTATCAAAGAACACAATTGCTGGTCACTTAGAACCCAGTGTCCTATGGTGAAAATATATGCCTTTAAGAGGATAAGTTAACAGGTCCATGGTGTTAGTGTCTCAAACTGAAAAGTATCTATTTGTATCCCTTTATTGAGTTAGGTCAGTAAGAAAAATTTTCAAATATCAAAATATTTTCTTATGTACTTGGTCTTCAGGTAGTTTAAGGTATTTTGTGATAATATGTATATTATTACATCCTGATTCAAGAATGTAGGCATTGCATATAGTATGGCTAACTGAAAGGTAGATGAGCATTGCTAGCATTTAAAAATAATCATTTCTTGCAAAATAAATACTACATACACATACACATTTTGTTTTTTATTTAACACCAATAAGAATTCTAAAAAAGCCTAGATATTTGCTGCTAAGAATAAACAATGCCTTTTTAGTTGTGTCTATTAATTTTCATGATTGGTTTAACAAGTTTTGATCATCAGGCAATTGTTCTAATACTTGAGATCTAAGGATAAAGTACTGAAAGTTTTGAGCAAGGATATTAAATTTTAAAAGGAGTCAAGATATTTCCCAACCATCAGATATATAAAATCTAGCAAGGAGATATTCAGTGATCTAATCACATTCTAATTATTATATATGTAAATAAATATAAAAGTACTAATATGATAAGTACTTGTTTTTCTTCTTGTTGGGTGTTTTTATTTATTCTTATTTGAACTGGGTTGTTTGTTTTATATATGGATTTTAAATTTTTATCTTCCTAGGATAGGCAGACACAATTTCTCTTTCAATCTGCTTCCCCCGCTTTTCTCTTTCCTTCTCTTTCTTTTTATTCTGATAACTATTTATCTGTCACCTATCTATTTATTTATCTATTCTTAGATAAGTCTCATATAGATTAGATAGGTAGATCAGAATAATATATCATATATCAGAAATAAAAAATATATTTTCTCTTTAAAATGTTAATATTTCTTTTGGCTCATTCCTTTGTATCCTTTATGTACATACTTTTCTTTCTCTTCCTTTGCCTCTCATCTTCCTCCTCTTCTTTCATTCTTTGATTCAGTGGTGAGATAACATGTGGATTAATATTTATTTTTCTTCTTTCTTGCTCCTTTATGTCACTACTCCCCTAAGTTAAAAAAATAATATCATCAAACTGAACAAATAATAGATTAAAAGTACTCTTAAAGAAGGATATTGACTTTGTAAGGTGATATATAAAATAAAAAGGTAACAAAATCAGTTAAAACTCTTCAAAAAAATGAAGAAACTAAAATGGCATGGCTAACTTCTTCATAGTATTCTTATTTAAGGCATACTGGATTTGTATTTTTGACATGATTTGCACAGAGCCAAATTTAGTCGTGAATGTTTTTAAAAATCTCATGCATTCATTTTAGCAAATTATGGAGGCTTCTAAGTAAAAATTCACATAACTATTTGTATGTCTATTTATATACATTGTTTCCATCTCTCATTCTTTATCTCTCATTCGAAAGCACACACAGATACATACACTACACGTACATAGTACATATACATACACACGTACACACAAGCAATGATTGAAAAAGTTGGGAAACCTATTGAATGACAGGAACAAAAGTTATATATCTTCTAATATATTTAGAATAAACATTTAAAACTAAGAAAATAAAATTGTATTTGCCATATAATATTACCAACACAAATGTGAAAGCTTCAGAGAAGTTTCCTCATGAAAAACAATCATGACAAAAGAGTACTTGAATGACAATTTAAAAAAAATTAAAACCAGAGAATTAATCTTTGTCTTCACACACACTAGCTGATGCTAACACAATTGCAGAAACCATGTATTTAAACCTACATTTTATAAAACCTCACTGGCAAAAATCAATAGAAAGCTTTAGTGGGTAGAATGTGTGTAATAGTAACAAGTAGAAAGGTTAGTGTAGAAGTTAATGGTTCTATCAGGAATAAAACAGAGTTAAAATGTGAAGGAAAGGTCTACCACAAGTGGTTCATTAACCTTTTAGAACCCCAGTGTATCCTCGCTGTAAAGATTATAACAAATCTGACTCAGACTCCCCTAGCATTTGCTAATACTCCAGCTCAGCACAGCACTGTGTGCATTTCTTATGATAGAATTATTTTCATTTCAATTACATACTGCTGCTAAAAACCAAAAATGACAGGACTGAAATGCAGAAGGAATCAGTAAGCACACAAGGTGGAGGTTTGTTGTTTGTTTTCCTTCCAGGTCTTCTTTTTGCATCTGATACAGCTTCAGACACAGTCACATGTTTAAATGGATAACTGAGCTTACCTCAGAATTCTTTAATTTTCAGCTTGTTCCTAGTGTTGGTTGAATATTGAGAAAGGTAAGGAAGTTTTAAGACCTAATTTGCATTATTCAGAGAAATAAAATCATACCATTATCTTCTTTTTGAATAAAAAAAAAAATATTCTCTGAATCTCCTAGCCAAAGTGTTTTGCAGAAGGATGAGAATTGGACTCATACTGTAACAATTCAAAGGTACAATTATGGTAACAAAAGCTCTGGTTAGAAACACATTGGCATTAACAATGATTTAATGTCTTTGGATAAAATCTACTCACAGTGTTGTGTTGTCCCTATATTCCCTGTAATTGTATTTGATTTTTTTTTTTTTGCCTTAACAAAAGAATTAGAGAAAATTTCTGCCCCTAACTTCCTTCCTTACACAGTATCCTTCCTGCTTCCCTTAATCTCCCTGTCCCCTCTCTCAAATCTTTCTTGCTTTTCTTTTAGCAGATTTCAGGGTAGAAGTTTAAATGAGCAGCTGCCACAGCAGGCAGTGCCAATGTTCTCTGGCCAACCAACCAACAGGGGGTACTCTTGTACAGGATGGCTGGCTCCCTTTCGGAGAGAGAGCTAACCTCTGTGACAAATTCAGAGTCCGCAGCTTGGAGCTGAAATCCCAGACCTTACTTTCCTTCCAAATTTTCCAGTTGGTAATCTATCCTGCTGAGCTGATTCTCTTTAAATTTCCATATAATCCAAAAATGAAGTTATTTTTATTTCTTCCTCTTTTTTTTTCAAAGAGGGGAGAATTCAGTTCATAATTAGGGGAGGAGTAGTTTTTGGATTCTATCCTCTGCATGAAATCTGTTATAAATACACCCTGCCAAAATCCTGAACAGTAATGTGCCAGTTTTGTAATAGGTTTAGTTCTCTGGTCTTTTTCTGTAAGTCCAAATTCTCTGTCATTTTATAACATTTTGTCCTTGAAAATCTTTTTTCCCCCCTCACCATTTTCTTTTTTAAAAGATGATGTGGTATGCATGTTTTAAGCTATCCCATCTGTGACAGCTGAAGACAAAAACATCAGCCCGAGTTTTGGCACGACTTGGGCCTACATCCTATAATCTCATTTGTGTCTGTCCTAGAACTGTCCTTATTAACCAGAATTCTTATCTCCTAGCCACAGCCGAGGGCAGCATTGTGGCTTTCTGCACATAATTGATGCACTGGCTAAAATGACATCCAGATCTTTGTTAGAGCAGACACGGTCTTTGGAATTGACTCTGATGTTGAAAATTGCTGAACCCCTTAATCTGTTTCATTTCTCTTGCTTGAATGATGGTCTGAACAGGGTAACTTCAGAGAACAATGGTTCTGGCTCTTTGAAATGTTGATTTTCATCTGTGCCATGATATGATGAGCACATAAAGTTTTTATATAGTTGGTCAGTGATAATAAGGCCTTCTACAAAGAACACCATATTTACTAGTGTTCCTTTCACTTGCCAGAAAGCTTTGTCTATAAACACACAACAGACTTCATGAAGCCCAAAGTTAAATGAGAACTCTGACTTAGATGTAGCCATTTTATTTTATTTTTTTATATTTTTGTTGTATTTCTGTTACATAATTTCCAACACAAAATTTCACTGGAACTTGAGTATTTGGGACCAGAAACTTTTTTTTACATCCAACATTCTAATTTTCTCTTTGGTTTGAAACTTACTGTTTTTTTCTTTTTGATTAGTAAGCTTTATATCTTCATGCTCTATATTAAAAAATATAGAAATCATTTATAACAAAACGATGTCTATTATAATGGTTAGCTCACAGGACACACCACTCTAGGTTGTTGCCTGATTTTATGTTTGTGGCATAACAATTTTACAGATTTTTTGTAACTTGGGAATATCATCCAAAAGGAGTGACTGTATAAAAAAATAACTCCGTAGGAAATTTACCTATTATTGTTGTTGGCACCTTACATTTGTTTATTAAATATGAACTTATTCTACAGTATATAAAACCTAAGGGTTAACCTATTATTGTCAAAGACATCATCTAAAAACCTAAAAATTATTTGTAGTTTATAATTCTAATACATACAGCCAAAATATACAGAATTTTTAAGAGTTGAAAATAGAAGTGTAACATTTTGCTGTTTTAAAATAGCTGAAGTTAGAAATAAATGCTTAAAGATGTGAAAGCTATGATGTCATTTGAGAAGTAGTTTTCTTTGCACTTTCTATAACATGAGGCCAATTTCATTAATTTTCAGTATTTGCAAAACCTATATGAGTGGGTGACACTCTTACTTGGATGGGTTTCTTCTTTCCTGATGTAGAATAAGAGTACGTATTATATTTCATTTATTTGATAATTTCATCCAGAAATCTAGAATTCTATCTCCTATGTGATTGTCTGAAGCTCCCTACTTACAGCTGTTTTTAACTCACTATCATGTAATGAAAATGAAGCAATGTGTGTCTGACATTGGAAGGACTCAGTCCCAGGGAACCTCATTCTGTGTGATCAGATTGTTTAAATTAAGAGGAAGAAGGAAGTTCCCAATAAATTAGACTCAACAATGAAAAAAGGGATTATAAAAATCTAAAACAGGATTTCCAGATGCTGAAATTGAGAAAAACTGCTGAAAAGGCATGATTTCTTTCTAGTTTGATTGGAAAGCAGACAATTTTATAACCCAAATGAAATGGAACATATAGATAAATTAGTTTATTTGGTCACAAAAGAGACTATCAGTCTTAAAGTTTTGTAAGGTACGTGTGGCTTATTCTGTTCATTGAATTCATTTGTAAATTCTACTTTTCTGATGTTGCTTTATTTTACCTTGACTTACAAATGTATGGGGAATACACTTTTGATCTTCAGTCCTTACATGCTTAGTGATCTCTGTCCGTATTCAGGTGGGTGACAATCTAAACATCAGCCTACTCATCAGTCTTCATACTCTTCAGATCAGTATACAGACCTGACTCTATACCAATGTGTGGTGTGGGGCAGTGTGATTAATCTCAGGAAGTTTCAGTTTCCTAATTCATAAACTAAGGATAACAATACATTTTTCTATTATGGTTCTTCAGATTAAATTTTATACTGTTTTCCTCTTTTTCTACATCCTGCTTTCTCTCTCTTTCTCTCTGCTACTCTTTCTTCTCTACCTCCCACTCCCCATGCCCCTATGGTTATCTGTCCATCATTTATCCATGTATTATCTATCTATCTATCATCTATCTATCTATCATCTATCATCTATCTTTTACTATCTACCTATCTACTCACCTACCTATCCATTTTTCTGCCTATTTTCTTGTTACCATATGGAATTAGAAATAGGTTGCCAATACCTACACTATAATTGAAAATGCAATACAAAAAATAAGAATGAGGCAAAGGGCAAATAAAATATTATAATTTAAAGGTAGTCAATAAAGTCATTGATTTTACAAAAAAGATATAAATAAATGTAGTTCTTTTTGTATTACTCTACTTTCCTTTTTTTTTTTTTTTTTTTTTTTTTTTTTTTGGAAATTCAGGATATGATTGTACCCAATTCCATATCATCATGATAAGCCCTGGGTTTGTTTTCATCATCAAATGGAATTGATAGAGTTGGCAGCATGGGTATAATAAGCGTCATTCCATAAGAGAGCTATAACAGTGTCAGATATGCAAAACAGCATAAGGCACTTTATAAAATAGTACATTGCATTATGCCAGTGTGGAAATAACCTTATTTTTTGCATTTATTTCCTTATGAAGCCAAGATCAATAAAAATATATGTAGGCAAAATGCTTAATCCTGATATTTTAAAAACTACCTGTATGTATTGTAACAGTTATAACACCAAATATTACAGTCCAAATAATACACTGGATTAAACAATTTTTTTAAAAAAATAAAACTTCAACATTGCTGATTATAAATGATACATATTTAACACTCATTTTCATTATTCTTTAATGTTAATTAGATAGTTGATTGAGTCACTCTGGTTTTTATTTATAAGAAGCAAACAATGGGATTTACTGTATTGCACAAGATAAAATAAAGGAACTTAACAGATTCATGTTAATCTTGTATTTTCTTATATTTGAACATATTTTCCAAAGTTTTGAAATTGTGAATAAACTTCCTCTATTTCAAAAGAAGTATTGAATACTAGAAAATATAGTTTAGCAATTCGTGCTTCAGAATGGACTAATCAAACTCATATTATAGGGTCAGTGGGATGAATTCTTAACTATTTTTTTAAGGACAGAGCTTGACTATTTTTATTTACTATTTTTAAAAATGATCTGTTACTTTCTATAAAAAATATCATGACATGTATAGATTCCATGAAAATACTTAAATGCAGTATTCCTAAAATCATCAGCTCGATCTATCTATTAATTCTTGGCCTTAATACATGAAACCTACTGTATTTAGGAGACACATTCATATTAAATAAGCCTGTAGTTTTTAAGTATGGACACCTCTGATAGCTGTGCCAAAAATCCTTTGAAAAAATGTATTTTTTTGTTCTTTCAGTAAAATACCATTACATAGAAAATTTGACAGTATATCTCAATTTAAGTCAGGCCGAAATTTCAAGCAATAAAAATGTTCACCATTTACCTCAGAGATCAAGGAAAAAATATTTGGAATCTTGGGAGAATTTCAATTCTGTATTCATGATGCAGACTCCATTTCTCTGGCTCAGACAATGAAGATGAATAAGAATCCAACTCTCCAGGTTAAAACATTTTCCTTTATTCATCTTTTATGGCCATTTATCTCTATATACCTACTTTGCAGGGTTCTTATGAAGATGAGTGGAATAGTTTGCTCTAAAGTGCTTAAACTCTTAGGAGGAAAAGTACACTATTAGAGCAAATTATTATTACCTTTATTACTGTAACAAACACAGGGGATAATTATTATTGAGTCAAAAGGAACAAGACAAAGTGTGATTCTATATCAAAAATGACATGGTGGGTGGTAAATGGTTTTTACTTCTATAAAGAGCAATACAATAATTTCCACATTGCACTTCTTATAATATGTATCTTCTAAAGACTTTGTTTCCTGTACTCACTTTAAAAATTTCTTTCTTTCTCACATAGGTTTGCTAAACTTTGTCCTTTGTAACACCTGTGTAGGTTTAGCAAAATTACAGAAAAGGAATTAATTCATTGCCAAAAATAGATTGTAGGGCAGCCTGAGTGCCCTACAGCGGGTTCCCTGAGTGCCCTGGGTGGCTGGCTCAGCGGTTTAGCGCCGCCTTCAGCCCAGGGCATGATCCTGGAGACCTGGGCTCCAGACCTGGATGGAGTCCCACATCTGGCTCTCTGCATGGAGCTTGCTTCTCCCTCTGCCTGTGTCTCTGCCTCTCTTTCTCTGTGTCTCAAATGAATAAATAAATAAAATCTTAAAAAAAAGACTGTAAAAAATCTAAGATCTCATGCATAATAATTCTACATATTTTTTCACATTATAGTTTTCATGTAAATTTGAAAGCTTTAATAGTTTTTCTTTGCACTTTTTCTGAGATTATTTCTTATTTATCCTAATATAACATGTGGTTAGAGACTATCCTATTAGCTTTGTAGAAAAACCACTTTCTCTTTCCATATGTTCTTGAGGTTTATTTTCTATAATGTATATATTTCCTGATTTCCATTAATTACATATGTTGTTTGGAGCTCTTATTTGGGCTTTAATCAATTTCATTTGGGGTAAAAGTTGGAAAACAATTCTATTCCTTAGGCTTGGCATATATAGAAAAAATGTCAACTAGATTTTGTACATTTAATAGGTAGAAGTGGAGGGATTTTTAAAGTGCAAAAAAGTTTTGAAGACTGTTCTTTGCTTTTCTCTCCCTTTTTTTTATTCTATCTCCCTTCTTACATATTACATTTCTTCTCTCTTTCTCTTCTGATGCTTCTATATTTGGATTTTAGTAGGACATTCACCTACATAAGAACATCCTTCTTGGTCATACTTCAGAAGTCACATAGGCTTAAACCACAGGGCTTAATTAATACCTGAGTTGTTTCCTGGAAGGCATGGTCTGCCCTCTCATTTCCATAGATGGGTGTTTTTGGTGTTAGGAAGATAAAACAATAGGAGGAGGTAGCTAAGGAATTGAGGTATGGTAGGTTTCTACTTTCTTCCTTAATCTTACTAATCACTCTGGGACACATGGCAATAAAGCAGTAATTACATATAACTCTCTATTCCATTACAGTATTCCTCGGCCTCTCTCTCTCTCTGTCTTCCAAATTTTATAAACAAGTTAGGATACTGCATATTACTTGGTTTTGAATCATCTTTAGAGGCTATGGAAAGAGAGTTCACAGTAAAATCATGTTCTTGTAACTTCCTTACTCTGACATTGTTTATTTTTGCAGCTGGACCAAACAAGAAATTTGCTTGTTCCTAAAAGTAGTCTTTAGCAAATTCTTCTCATTTTTTTTTCTTCTCATTTTTAAGATGATTCATGATTAACTATCAGAGTCTTTCATACACCTGACTTAAAGAAACAACCATTTGCCAATCACTTATTGATAGTATTAAAGATCAATAATTCAAGTTTGGCAGAGGCTGCATGGCACTGGCACAGTCAGCTTCAAGATAATTTTTTCAAATGGAGTATAATGAAGTTTTGGTGAAAGAGCTAATGGTAAAAGTATCCTATAGAAAGTATTCGTTGTAAACCTTTAAACTTTTATTTGTGAAAGTAAGATGGTTGCACTGCATTGAAATAAATAGGTTCACTTATTCTAAATAAATGTTTAAAATCAGAAATTAATTCATTCTGTGTGCCAGGCACTACTCTAAGTTTTTCCATGCATTGTGCACAAAAGTAACCAAGGTCTCTTGCATAATGGGGCTTACCATTTACTATGGAGATGCAATGAATGTTTGTTGCTAAATAGGTAAATTATATAGGATATGAGAAATTGATGAACTAAAGAAAAAAAGGAGCAGAACATGAGATTTGGAGAGTGCTAAAAGTAGCTGGGCAGTTTAATATATTAAATAGCATCATGGATAATTCTCATGATAAAATGAACAAAAATTTAAAAAAAGAGTAAGGTGTTAGTTAAGCAGATGTCTGGCACAAAACAGGCACAGGGAAACTAAAACAAAGACTCTAAGGCAGAAACATATTTGGTAAGTTCTGTGAACAAGAACAAGTGGAGGTAGTACCATGAGCCCAGAGCACGGGGCTTGTCAGAAAAGGTCAGAAATTATTGGACC
The DNA here is from genome assembly GCF_048418805.1 of Vulpes vulpes. NCBI lineage: Eukaryota > Metazoa > Chordata > Mammalia > Carnivora > Canidae > Vulpes > Vulpes vulpes. The sequence continues at coordinate 29,133,089 of NC_132787.1, read as the reverse complement.
AAAAAAAATTATTGGACCAATAAGCTAACTTAAGCATTTTGTTGGAATGTGCAGCCATGACAAAGTTCTGAACAGAAAAGTGACATGATCTGACAAATTAAAATTTGTATCCCACAACAGTGGAATCAAAGAGTAGAATCAAAAAAGCATAGTATATTATGCAAAAGTTTTATCAGTGTATCTTTCTTTACCAATTGGATTTTTAAAAATTCTCTGTAATTCAAGATTTTTTTTCCAATGAATCGATTAGAATTTACTTGAGGTTATGACCTTTAAAAGAATCTCATTGTCAACTTTATGCAAAGTAAAGGCTTCTTCATTTCCTTGCAAATAATCATATGGTGGTTTATACTCAAATCATGTCAGAGCCATTTGTAATAAAATGGAAGTTGGAATAAAATGATCCTGGGTCATCAAAGGCAACCAGTACTGATCCTAGATATATTGATGAATTTTTTTGTGGGGCAAGACTTGAGTTAGGATATATATGTTTAAGAAGTTCTACATGTTATTTTACAATTACAGTGGGCTTCTGGACTTCAATATTTATTCCTTTCCATGTGCCCTTGTGAGGAGGGTGTATTTGTCTGAGAGAAAGAAAATAAAAAAGAGACAGGTGAAATGGAAGAGTCTCATAAGTATATGCATAAAAATAAGCAGATTTTTAAATCTATCTAACCATCCATTCATATGTTATTATGTTCATTAGAATGCCAATGTCTGAGTTTATTCTGGAAAAATCAGGACAAAAATGATCTCTGGCATTACTTATCAGTAGGGATACAGTCAAGATACCAGGATACTATAGTGGAATGTATGTGTCCTTTTACTCCGTACAGCAGAAAGGATAAATCACTAAGGTAAAACAAGTAAGAGTTGGTTTTCTCCTACCGTATAAGTATGTGACCTTTTTGGCTACTTTTATTGATCACCTCTTGCTTACAAGAAGGACCATGCAATTCATCCAAGTGGTCAGTTCTTTTTAGAACTGTTAATCTCAATTCTGTCGTTTCACTATTTTATTTTATTCTATGTGTTTGTAAATTTTCTTGATCTTGAATTAAAATCTGAGCATCTGTCTATAGGAAACTGCATGTATGTCAAAATAGGATACAAAGGAAATACCTACAGATAAGAAGTCTTAGAAAGAAGTGCCAGATGTAAGTAGATGCCAAAATAATGTTTATGTTTTTCTCTAGGCTTAGCTGAGGTCTTGCCTTTAGATTGATCCTAAATGTCATTTTTGTCACCCATGCTACTAAGTGGCTTGTTCTACTTATTTAGATATTTTTGACAGCTATCTCTCCTTTGATTTCCTAAAGTATAGCATTCCTAAAACTTATTAAAAATTTGAAGTTCAGGAATGCCTGGGTGGCTCAGCGGTTGAGCATCTGCCTTTGGCTCAGGGTGTGATCTGGGGTCTGTGTCCTGCAATGGGTTCCCTGCAAAAGAGCCTGCTTCTCCCTCTGCCTATGTCTCTGCTTCTCTCTCAGTGTCTCTCATGAATAAATACATAAAAAATTTTTTAAAAAAGTTTTAAGTTCATTATTTAGCAAAAGAACTTGGCAGGTAAGAATTAAGGAAGCTTTTAAATTATTTTAGCTAACTTTCTCTCCTTTATGCATTCCGGGTATTAACACCTTTCTGATGTTTTGTTGAAGCCAAGGAGAAAAATTATCCCATAAGTTTTTTTAACTTAAAAAAAATCCTACACAGAATACACTCAAATTAAAATAATTTATATAATGTTAAAGTATTAACCATATGTTGCTGGTAATAAGATGAGGAAACAAGCCTATCATACATTTATACAGTTAATAAAAACATATGACCTCCAAAAGTATAATAGCATATATATTGTAAAAAGAAGATTTCATACATATTTCTATCAATATGAATATTTTCTGTCAACATACATTCACCTTGTCGTGCTGGCTTTTCACAATTGCTGTCTTGAGAGCTTTAATTATCTCCTAAAATTATAAGTATTTACATTTGTTCTTTCTTGTGATTGTTTGCCACTAATATGTCACATTTTTTTCATGTGTGGTGACAACTGGTCACTCATCATTAAGAAAATGACAAGTTTCTTATCCAAGCTGTAAACACAGTAGGTTTTTAAAACAAACTTCAAAGATTAAATCTCCTCTGTGGTTTCCTGCACAGTATACACATCAATAGAGTTGACAGTGTGCTGTCTGTCACTTTCTTCTATTAAGGCTAACTGAATTATCCACTATACATTATGCGCTAAAACCTAGAATATCCTTTTAAGAACCATATTTGAAAGCAAGTAAGTAGTTAAATGTTTGTCTTTCTTCCATGTTTATCAAATAGAAAAGAGAGAAATATACTTTTAATTTATCTCACACTTTATTTATATTTAACCATGTTATAACTAATGGTCTTATATAATTTGTTCAAGCTTGATAATAGTATACATTACTTCTTTTTAAAAATGACCTAACAGCTTAATTTAGCCCCATATTTTGGTTGGGTTATTATTATTTTTTGTATATTTTTTATTGGAGTTCAATTTGCCAACATATACTATAACACTCAGTGCTCATCCCGTCCAGTGCTCCCCTCAGTGCCCATCACCCAGTCACCCCATCCCCCCACCCATCTCCCTTTCACTACCCCTTGTTCGTTTCCCAGAGTTAGGAGTCTCTCATGTTCTGTCCCCCTCACTGATATTTCCCACTCATTTTCTTTCCTTTCCCTGTTAATCCCTTTCACTATTTTTTATATTCCCCAAATGAATGAGGCCATATGTTTGTCCTTGCTCAATTGACTTAACTTCACTTAGCATAATACCCTCAAGGTCCATCCACGTTGAAGCAAATGGTGGGGATTTGTCATTTTTAATGGCTGAGTAATATTCCATTGTACACATATACCACAGCTTCTTTATCCATTCATCCTTTGATAGACACCAAGGCTCCTTCCACAGGTTGGCCATTGTAGACATTGCTGCTAGAAAGACTGGGGTGCAGGTGTTCCGGTGTTTCACTGCATCTGTATCTTTGGGGTAAATCCCCAGGAGTGCAATTGCTGGGTCCTAGGGCAGTTCTATTTTTAACTCTTTGAGGAACCTCCACAAGTTTTCCAGAGTGGCTGCACCAGTTCACATTCCCACCAACAGTGCAAGAGGGTTCCCCTTTCTCCACATCCTCTCCAACATTTGTGGTTTCCTCTCTTGTTAATTTTCCCCATTCTCACTGGTTAGAGGTGGTATCTCATTGTGGTTTTGATTTGTATTTCCCTGATGGCAAGTGATGCAGAGCATTTTCTCATGTGCATGTTGGCCATGCCTATGTCTTCCTCTGTGAGATTTCTGTTCATGTCTTTTGCCCATGTCATGATTGGATTGTTTGTTTCTTTGCTGCTGAGTTTAAGAAGTTATTTATAGATCTTGGAAACTAGCCCTTTATCTGATACGACATTTGCAAATATCTTCTCCTTTTAGTTGTCTTTTAGTTTTGTTGAATGTTTCTTTTGCTGTGCAGAAGCTTCTTATCTTGATGAAGTCCCAATAATTCATTTTTGCTTTTGTTTCTCTTGCCTTATCCCTGGTATGCAAGGCTGGTTCAACATTCATAAAACAATCAATGTGATTCATCATATCAGCAAGAGAAAAAAACAAGAACCATATGATCCTCTCAATAGATGCAGAGAAAGCATTTGACAAAATACAGCATCCATTCCTAATCAAAACTCTTCAGAGTGTAGGGATAGAGGGTACATTCCTTAACATCTTAAAAGCCATCTATGAAAAGCCCACAGCAAATATAATTCTCAATAGGGAAGCACTGGGAGCCTTTTCCCTAAGATCAGGAACAAGACAGGGATGTCCACTCTCACCACTGCTATTCAACATAATACTAGACATCCTCGCCTCAGCAATCAGATAACAAAAAGAAAATAAAGGAATCCAGATTAGCAAAGAAGAAGTCAAACTCTCCCTCTTCACCGATGACATGACACTCTATATAGAAAACCCAAAAGCCTCCACCCCAATATTGCTAGAACTCATAAGCAATTTGGCAGTGTGGCAGGATACAAAATCAATGCCCAGAAGTCAGTGTCATTTCTATACACTAACAATGAAACTGAAGAAAGAGAAATTAAGGAATCAGTCAATCCCATTTACAATTGCATCCAGAAGCAGAAGATACCTAGGGATAAACCTAACCAAAGAGGTAAAGGATCTATACCCTAAAAACTACAGAACACTTCTGAAAGAAATTGAGGAAGACACAAAGAGATGGAAAAATATTCCATTCTCATGGATTGGCACAATTAATAAATGTCAATGTTACCCAGGGCAATTTACACATTTAATGCAATCCCTATCAAAATACCATGGACTTTCTTCAGAGAGCTGGAACAAATTATTTTAAGATTTGTGTGGAATCAGAAAAGACCCTGAATAGACAGGGGCATTTTAAAAAGAAAACCATAGCTGGGGGCATCACAATGCCAGATTCAGGTTGTACTACAAAGCTGTGGTCATCAAGACAGTGTGGTACTGGCACAAAAACAGACACATAGATGAATGGACCAGAATAGAGAATCATATGGTAAACTAGTATTAGACAAAGGAGGAAAGACTTTCCACTGGAAAAAAGATAGTCGCTTCAATAAATGGTGCTGGGAAAATTGGACATCCACATGCAGAAGAATGAAACTAGACAACTCTCTAGCACCATACACAAAGATAAACTCAAAATGGATGAAAGATCTAAATGTGATACAAGATTCCCTCAAAATCCTAGAGGAGAACACAGGCAACACCCTTCCTGAACTTGGCCACAGTAACTTCTTGCAAGATACATCTAATAGTTCATTTTTACTTTTGTTTCCATTGCCTTCATAGATGCCACTGATTCTGGGCATTGATTTTGTATCCTGCCACACTGCCAAATTGCTGTATGAGTTCTAGCAATCTTGGGGTGGAATCTTTTGGGTTTTCTAGGTAGAGTGTCATGTCATCAGTGAAGAGGGAGAATTTGACTTCTTCTTTGCCAATCTGAATTCCTTTTATTACTTTTAGTTGCCTGATTGCTGAGGCTAGGACTTCTAGTACTATGTTGAATAACAGTGGTGAGAGTGGACATCCCAGTCTTATTCCTGATCTTAGGGGAAAGGATCCCAGTGTTTTCCCATTGAGAATGATATTTACTGTGGGCTTTTCGTAGATGGCTTTTTAAAAAGATTTTATTTATTTATTCATAGAGAGAGAGAGAAAGAGAGAGGCAGAGACACAGGCAGAGGGAGAAGCAAGCTCTATGCAGGGTGCCCAATGGAGGACTCAATACCGGGTCTCCAGGATCATGTCCCGGGCACAGGCAGTGCTAAACCGCTGTGCCACTGGGGTTGCCCTCATAGATGGCTTTTAAGATGCAGAGGAATATTCCCTTTATCCCTGCACTCTGAAGAGTTTTGATCAGGAATGGATGCTGTATTTTGTCAAATGTTTTCTCTGCATCTGTGGAGAGGATCATATGGTTCTGTTTTTTTCTCTTATTGACATGATCAATCATGTTGATTGCTTTATGAGGGTTGAACCAGCCTTGTATCCCAGGAATAAATCCCACTTGGTCATGGTGAACAATCCTCTTAATGTACTCTTTGATTCTATTGGCTTGTATTTTGTTAAGAATTTTTGCATTTGTGTTCATCAGGGAGATTGGTCTATAATTCTCCTTTTAGGTGGAGTCTTTGTCTGGTTTTGGAATTAAGGTGATACTGCCCTCATAGAATAATTTGGAAGCATTCTGTCCCTTTCTATCTCAAAGAACAGCTTTAGTAGAATTGCTATTCTTTCTTCTTTAAACATTTGATAGAATTCCCCTAGGAAGCCATCTGGTCCTGGACTTTTGTGTCTTGGAAGGTTTTTAATGACAGCTTCAATTTCATTGCCGGTTTTTGGCCTGTTCAGGTTTTCTATTTCTTCCGGTTTCAGATTTGGTAGTTTGTGGTTTTCCAGATATGTGTCCATTTCTTCTAGATTGCCTAATTTATTGGTGTATACCTGCTCATAATATGCTTTTAAAATAGTTTATATTTCCTTGGTATTGGTTGTGATCTATCCTTTTTCATTTGTGATTTTATTAATTAGAGTCTCTTTTGTTTTTAATAAGGCTGGCTAGTGGTTTATCTATCTTATTGATTCTTTCAAAGTACCAACTCCTATTTTTGTTGATTTGGTCTACAGTTCTTCTGGTCTCTATTTCATTGAGTTCTGCTTGAATCTTTGTAAACTCTCTCCTTCTGCTTGGTGTAGGTTTTATTTGCTGTTCTTTCTCCAGTTCCTTTAGGTGCGAGGTTATCTTGTGTATTTGAGTTTTTTCCAATTTTTTAAGGGATGCTTGTGTTGCGATGTATTTCCCTCTTAGGACTGCTTTTGCTGTATCCCAAAGATTTTGAATGGTTGTAAATTCATTCTCATTAGTTTCCATGAATCTTTTTAATTTTTCTCTAATTTCCTGATTGACCCTTTCGTCTTCTAGCAGGATGCTCTTTAACCTCCTCGTGTTTGTGTTTCTTCCCAATTTCTTCTTGTGACTGAGTTCAAGTTTCAAAGCATTATGGTCTGAAAATATGCAGGGGACAATTCCAATCTTTTGGTATCAACTGAAACCTGATTTATGACCAAGTATGTGGTCTATTCTGGAGAAAGTTCTATGTGCACTTGAGAAGAATGTGTTTTCAGTTGCGTTTGAATATAAAGTTTTGTAAATATCTGTGAAATCCATCTGTTCCAGTGTATCATTGAAAGCTCTTGTTTCTTTGGAGATGTTGTGCTTAGAAGATCTGTCATTTGCAGAAAGTGCCGTGTTAAAGTCTCCCAGTATTAGTGTATTATTATCTAAGTATGTCTTTACTTTGATTATTAATTGATTGATATACTTGGCAGCTCCCACATTGGGGCATAAATATTCATGATTGTTAGGCCCTCTTGTTGGATAGAGCCTTTAAGTATGGTATAGTGGTATAATGTTCCTCTTCATCTCTTACTACAGTCTTTGGGATAAACTTTAATTTATCTGACATGAGGATTGCTACCCCAGCTATCTTTTGAGGACCATTTGAATGGTAAATGGTTCTCTCATTAACCCTCATCATTAGGACCTCCATTTTGGATTGCATCTCATTTAACTGATTTTTAATTTCAGCCTGACTAAGTCTAAATTCTGCAGTCATGAAGTCTCCTGAATCCTTTATGCTTTCTTCCAGAACCCCCAGTAGCCTTATAATTGTGCTTCTGAATTGGCTTTCTGACATTGAATTGTAATCCAAATTTTGTAACTCTGTGGCAGAGAGTATTGTTTCTGATTCTTTCTTTTGTGGTGAGTACTTCTTTCTAGTCATTTTGGTCAGTGCAGAGTGGCTGTATGAGTGGGCTGAATATTAACCACGATCTAAGTAAATTTCACCCTAGATGATTTTGCCAAGGTCAGAGACCAGACATTGAAAACAAAGATCAGAACTAAATAAAACAAAAGGACCACCAAAGTGAAAAACAAATCTTAAAAGAAAGTAGTAAAAAATAAAAGGCCAAGAATCCCAAAGAAGAAGAGAAAAAAAGAAAAGAAAACAAAAGTTGAAGAAAAAAAAAAAAAAAGCAGGTGAACTGGGAGATGGTGGTGGTGACGAAGTTTTAGTGGAGGAAGAATGTAGTCTACCTTAGTAGTTCTAGAGGGTGATCCTTTGTTTCTCATTATATTAAATTCTGTATGTTAGAAGATGCTCAGTCCCAAATTTATATAAACCAGAAATACTTGTAGAAGTCCCCAACATTGACCACCAAAACATAAATGAGATAAAAGAGGGGGCACAATGGGAATGTGGAATCTCACAGAATGAACCAGCGTGGTGTGCCACTTGGTTCTGGGTGCATGCTGGTCATGTTTTAGAAGGTATTAACTTCTGCCATTGTAAAACAAAATGAGGTAGAGAAAACAAAAAACAGAAAACAAAAAAAACATATCTTGTATATCTCCCAAAATTCAGTTGAGTATGTTGAAGGGAATCTAGAAGTGGAAAATATACCCAGGGCCTGTAATTGTAGAAATATGAAAGTCAAAAAGAATGAAACTTAATAATGAGGTGGTAAAATATTGTAGAAAAGGGGGAAAAGAGAAAAAATGGAATTTTACAGTCTGATATAAAAACAAATTGTACTGGAAAAAGGAAGAAAAAAAAGAGGGTGCCCCTCTGCTTCTATATACTGTAAGTCCCTCAACTTTCCCTGGAGCTTTCCAGCACTGCTTGGTCAAGAACTTGCTCTTCTCCTGTCCTTCCATCTGGTCTTCTGGGGGAGGGGCCTGCTGTGCTGATTCTGAGGTGTGTGCACCTGGGGGTGCTGCCCTGCCCCCTGCCAGATGCACGGCTCAGTGGGAGCTGTTTATCCCATTCCCTGGCGACCCGCTCTGTCCCAGGCACAGGGTGACACAAGGAGGAACAACACCGCTGGCGGTGGTCAGCTCTCCAGCCCTGGAGTCAGCTCCCCCAGTAACTACCGCAGTCTCCTCCTCCACAGGGGCCTGGATGCTCCCAGGGCGGGGCACGCTGATCTGCACAGCTCAGGGGCACCCAGCTGCAGGATAGTACTCGGTGTCCTGTGCCCTCCCCGCCTCCATCCGTCCCAGGGCGAGCGCAGGATCGTGGCCTGTGTCCCCTGGCGCCCTGGGACCCAGGGCCTGTGCTGCTGGAATTAGGCTCCTGGAGCCCCGCAGTCCTCTCTGTGTGGAGTGCCCCCCTGAGCTTCTCCCCAGGCCCAGCGGGTGCACTCCAGCCCTTTACCCGGCTCCGCCCGGGGTGTGGCCACTCTCCCTGGGGCGCCCTTCCCTATTAGTGACCCCGGGAGACTGGAGGCTCCACTGCCCTCCTGCGGTTCTGCCCGATTCCCTGCTGAGCGCCTTTCCCTCCGAGAAGAATCCGGTGCAGATTTTTAAAGTTCCTGCTTCTCTGGGGCTGGGCTTTCCTGTCCTGGAGGCTCTGGCCACCCCGGCCCTTAGCGGGGCTCCTCGTGGGGCCCCTCCCCCACTTGTTTTTCTTATTTTTTTCCCCCACCTTTCTACCTTGTAAGAAGTGGAACCCTTCTCTCTGTAGCGTTCCAACTGTTCTCTCTCTAAATCTCAGGTCGAATTCATAGGTGTTCAGAATGGTTTTAAAGTAATCTAGGTATGTTGGTGGGGCCAGGTGAGGTGAGGACCATACTCCTCTTCCATCTTGCCCTAGCCCCCCGGTTGGGTTGTTCTTTAATAAAATTTTATAAAAAAAATGACTCAAGTCACATAAGTCAATGTAATAATTTATGTATATAAAATAAGTTTAAATATTTAATATTATCTGATCCATTAAAAAATGCATTTGGCAAAAATAAGCCAATTTCCTGTTAAAAAAAAAAATTCCTGCAGTGGTATAACAGATTTTGTATTTTGGAGGTTGAAGATATTTTAAGGCACAGCAACAACAAAACATACAACAGTAATATCTTCAGGGACTATATATAAGTATTTAAATATTTTCACCTCAAATAGAATATTTGTAATTTAGATCTTGTTTATAATATAGGTAATACCATATATCTAAGCAGTAGCATTCAATTATTGCCTCAGTGATTCTACTTATAAAGTTAAAAAAATATTTAATATGAGAGTAGATACAAAGACAAAGAAAGCATAATCACTATCATCAATGAACTTGAAATCTAATGATAGCAAAGGGAAAATACTATAAGCAACTAACAGATATTACAAAAGAAGTCTGTAAATATGGCACATATAGTAAGGCAGTAGCAATAAAAAAAAGGAATTAAGTATTTTAGAGGCTATTTTAATAGAGAAATTGACAATATCCTTTGCCTTAAATGTGACAAAAGGTCAGGATCAACTAGTACTGAAGTTTTTTTGCTGTTGTAATAGAGTGGATTGACTTTTTTGATCCAAGATTGCTAGAATAAGTTTCGTTGAGAATATTGTTTGGTTTAGAGTTTAAAGTATCTGCTGTTCATTTATCAGGATTTCTAATGTTCCAGACATTCAGTAGCAATCTGTAAAAAGCAATTGGAAATGAGGTTGTCATTCAAAAAATGACTTAGTAGTTATCAGAAAAGATGTGGTGATTGAAGCCATGGTTGCTATATTTAAAAATAAGATTACTCTTGATTTGAATAAAATTTGGTAGGAAACATAATCTTTGAGCTTGCCATTAAAAACTAAATATAGGGGCACCTAAGTGGCTCAGTTGGTTAAGCATCTGACTCTTGATTTCTGTTCAGGTCGCCATTTCAGGGTCATGAGATCAAGTCTGGAGTTGGGCTCCACGCTGGGCAATGAGCCTGCTTAAATTCTCTCTCCTCCTCTCCCTCTGCCCTTCCCTCCCTCAAAAACAAACAAACAAACTAACTAACTAACAAAAAAATAGAAAAAAAAACTAAAGTGAAGGGAGACAAACATTCCAAAGTTTGGAAATACCAAAATTTAGAGAGTGACACAGAATTTTTGTGATGAATAGATATTATCTTTAAAATATGTTAAAATTTATATACAGGAACAGATATCCTTTACATACACACATGCCTATGTTCTTAATTCTTAGTAGATGGCTAAAAACTGATTTTTTGAGGGAGAATTTTGGTATTTTACAGTAATCCAGTTATAGCCTACTGATGGTATTTCCTTCATTTTTTTAGTCCTATTTTGCAATATTTATAATAAGCTATCTTATCATGTTTCTAGTGCTCGATGAGTGCTCGGTTTTTATCGTAAAGAAAATTCTTTATTTTTACTTTTATTTTTTGCAGGATTTTTTCCCATTGGGTGTTGAACACTAATTTGGCTATTGTTTTTATTCAGCATTTTAAATATATCATTCTTCTGCCTTCTAGCTCTCATCATGTTTGTTTGAACATTAGCTGCTAATCTTCGTATTGCTCATTTTGAAAATATGTATTATTTTCCTTTGACTGCTTTTAAGATTTATCTTTTTGCCTTTTGTTTTTAACAGTTTGACTAAGATTTGCTGAGGTGTTGTTTTCATAGTTAGGGTTCTCAGAGCTTCTTCAATATATGTGTTATTCTACCAAACTTTGAAATTTTTGATCATTATCATTTAAAATATCATTTTAAATCTTTCCTACTTTTCTTCTCTCCTTCTGTGATTCCAGATATTATTATGGTGGATGTTTTCAATTGTTCTACATGCTTCTTACATGCCTTTATACATTCTTTAAATTTTTCTCTGCATTTCAGTTTATGGTTTATATTGCTGTTTTCAGTTCATTAATCCTGCCTTTCTATCTGATCTGTGTTAAGACCCATTTATTGATTATCGATTATGATTTCCAGTTCTTAAATTCCATTTACTTTTTTCATATTGCATATTAAATCTCCAATTTTATCTTTATAGCTGCATTTGTGTTCTTAATCTTCATATTTAATCTATTTATAGTAACTTGAGAGCTCTTGCCTGCTAACTACAATATCTGGTTCAGCTAGGTTTCTTTTTTTTTTCTTTCTTCTTCTTAATTTTTAGTCTCTTGGCACAATCTCATGAAATGATTATATATAGTGGGCCATTTTATATAAAAAATGAAGCAACTTTCCTCCAGTAAAAGTTTACTTTTTTTTCTGCCAGGTGGATTGAATTGGACTGGTCACCTTACTCCAGTCAGGGGCAGTCTTGGGAAGAAGTTATCTTCCCTTGGCAGTTCTAAACTCTCTTATCTCCTTGGCATTGAGAGACCACCATAAACTGTGCTTTCTGATAAGCATTTTATGACTCTACCCAAATATCTTCTGAATTTAGTAAGTATCTTAAGGAGATAGCCTGTAGTCGTGAGGTTAAGTTCTTCAACTTTCCCTTCTCATCAGGATGTTTTCATCTAAGGCTTTCAATACTGATTTCCCTCCCCTTGGCCCCCTCAACAGGAGCCTGGACTTTTTATCTATTAGTCATGGCTTTCTTCCCAGGCAGGGTCTGGGTTCTTAGTCCCATATCTTAAGCATAGTAATGGCAAATACTGCAGGGTACAGTGGTTGAAACAGTTAGCTGACCTCAACTGTGGATTCTCCTCTACCCTCCATTCAATAGTACTGATCTATCAAATCCTGGCTGCTTCAGCTGCTTGACTTGTTCTCCAAATGTCTTTTATTTTACTTTATTTTATTTATTTTTTAAAAAGATTTTATTTATTTATTCTTGAGAGACACACAGTGATAGAGAGAAAGAGAGAAGGAGAGAGAGAGAGGCAGAGACACAAGCAGAGGGAGAAGCAGGCTCCATGCAGGGAGCCTGATGTGGGACTCCATCTGGGGCCTCCAGGATCTGCCCTGGGCTGAAGGCGGCACTAAACCACTGAGCCACCCGGGCTGCCCTCCAAATCTCTTTTATTCAGCAGCTTTTCTTGATGTTCTTAGGGACAACATTCTCCTACAAGCTATTTCATCATACTTACACACAAGAAGAAATCTTATAAAAAGTCCTGAAAAGGCAGTTTTGAAAAGATGGACCAAATTAAATATAAATAGTGAATATTGAATTTCATAATCCTTACTTTACAATATTGCTTCAGAATTTAAATGAAATAAAAAAGTCTAGAAAATGATATGAAATGGACAAATGTATTGCTTCTATCATTACTGGGAAACTAACTGCAATTGTATAATTTCTTAGCATCCAATGTTGAATTATTCATGGAATTTTGCTAATAAATAATAATTATTGATTAATAAAGAACAGAACAAATAAACAGGTTAATGTCAAGATTCGCTTGAACATTTTCTGTGAAAGTACTGGATACGGATGAACAATATAAAAAGGCACTCAATAGGTGAAAGGGGTCTAAAGGTACAAACTAACAGTTATAAATAAGGGACTGTAATATGCAGCATCGTGACAATAGTTAATAGTACTTTATTACATACGTAAAAGTTGCTAAGAGAGTAGATCTCAAAAGTTCTCATCATGAGAGAAAAAAAAAAGACAACCAAGCGCTTTGGGGAAAAATTAGAGAATAAAAGTGGCCATCTGTTAACTATGGACCCTTTGTGTAGTAGCAGGTAAGAAAATGAACCCATCCTTTCAATTTCAAGCTTTCTGAAGAAAAGTATACCATATAAAGACACATGATATTAATATAGTATATAATTTTACTGAACTCTAATATATATGAGCAATTATATATGGCCGTAATCTGTGGTTTTCTTTTATATTTGTATTAAAGAAATTCTGAATTACCTAAGATATTATCAGATTTATAATTCACATTTATATGAACACCTCTGTCTACAAAAAAAGTAGTTAAAATAATTGCAAAATTAGTTATATCATTTTAAAAAGGGATAGAAAAAAATGAGGCCTGTTCTGTCTTACCCAGAAACTAATATGCATGCCTATGTGAAATTAGATATGAATTTCAGTAATATCTAGATACCAAACCCCCGACCAAAGGGACTACTTTGAACAAGATCAGCTATAAAACTTAACAAATGCTTCAGACATTTACAACTCTGCACAAATATAATGGAACCTATACCTAATACTTACATTAAATTGCAGATTTTATGTGGTAAAATGCTATGCCCAATGAATTAGAAATGCCCTTATCAATCTTATGGTGAAAATGAAGATGATTGACAAAAAAACCCTGTTTATTATAAAGAACAAATAAAGTAAAACACTTCATGCCTTAGTGAAAAAAAAAATATGTTACCTTAAAATAATAACACAGATGCTACAGACCAGAAGAAGAGTGAGGTTTTTCTGATTATGAAACAAAAACCTGAATTGCGAAGAAATAAAGGATTATGTTTAAGATATCACACTGTATTAAATCCAAATCCAACTCAATGATAGTGCAATGAGAGCTTGAAAAATAAGTTTTTTGTCATAAAAGGCTCATATGTTGAGGTGGGTAATAGTTACTATTGATGGGATGCATTGATTTTGTATGGCCTGCATCATGTAGCTATTTCCCCTCCATTTTAATATAACTATCAGAAAAGAAGTAGAATAAGTTTAAGCTGGCTAATTTTAAGCACTTAAGTAGAACAGAAGGTATCCAAACTATGAATAAGATAGGAAAATGAGGATAAAGAAGCTGTACAACTATTTTTGCATTTAAATATATATATGATCTCATTATAGTGTACAATATGTTGGTAAAAATACCATGATACTACCTTAAGATAATTAATTTTTAAATCTGGGTATAAATGAACTAAATCTGTGCCTCCTGACCCTGAAACATGAAGTGTGAGACACTGATGGACTGCCTGGTCATGCCTGTCACTAGTCTACTAGGCTTCGTTAAAACCCCTGTTTATTTTCACTGGCATTACATTTGTAGCAAGGCCTTACCTCGTTGAATACTAGCACTTTGAGTAACGCTATGCTAAAGGGTAGCAGGGGCTATCATTTATCTACCTACAAATATCCATGTAAGAATATTCTTTATTCTTGGATATGGACAAGATCCATGGATGCAACAGTTTCTCCCTTTCTTCTATCCCCAAGACCTTTCCATGGACACCACTCCAACCCCTCCCTGTCTCTCACTACCCACCAGAGGGGAGAGTGTATAGAGCCACTTTTATTTGTTAAATATTATGCAATCTATAGAGAAGACAATTTAACTGGAAAGGCTACGTTTCAAAAATCTCAGATTTCTGACAAATGGAGAGAATAAGGGATAACTACTTAAAGGTGAATCAGGAGGCAGAAATTTGGGGTTTGGCTTACAATGATCTTTAGAGTAAATTGGTGTTGCCAAAGAATTAGGCAGTAGAATTTGGTTTTTTTAGTAGCATCGCTATGGGATATGAATTGGATTTCTCTTAATGATTTTAAGATAAAAGGTTTTTTTTTTTTTTTTAATTACTGTATAGTTGGAGCTTTGGGCCTATTTTAATGCCAGCCCTAAGTCTTCCATTGAACAAGACAGAGATGGAGGATAATTCTGTAATCCAAAAGAGGTATCAGTGGGGAGGAAATAGACCTGAAAGTAGACAGAGAAAGGATGGGGGGAGGTGGACAATCTGGTACTAAGTGAACCCAAATGAGGCTGCAGTAGTCAAAGAAGGATAATTACACAGTGTCACTCCTTAAGATCATCTAAATCAATCACCACCATTACCTATTCACTTGTACCAAGGGGCAACTAATTAGCATCTGAAACTTCACAAATCTCAAACTAAGTCCTTGGTCTCTCCCTGCTTTAACTATCTCAGGTAATTCCAACTCCTTTTACCAGTCACTCAAGTCAAAATAGTTGAAGTCATCCTTGATGCTTCTTTTTCTCACATTCCACATTATATTCATCAGTAAGTCCCATGAGCTCTATTTTTACCATGTACTCTGAATTTCACCGTGTCTTGCTACCTATACACTAGCACTCATCTCTGGAACATTGCCATAGTTTTTACCTGGTTCTCTTCCTTCTGCCCTCCCTGACCCACTTGTCAGAGGGATTCTTTTAAAATATAATCCAGATCCTGATATCTTCTGTTCAGACCTACTAAAGGGTTTTATTTTACTTAGAATAAAATCCAAGATTCTACATAGCTTATATACAGGGGTTAGCATAGTCTACAGAGCTTATATACATCTACCTGCAGCTAGTTTTCCAGTGTCATTCTTTACTTTTCACGTCCTCCTGCCTCACTCTCCTCCCCTCTATCTTCACTGGTCTTGTTGTTATTTGTTAATCAGTATCAATGGACTTCTCAAAGCCTTGCAATTGTTATTCTCTATGCTTAGAAAGCTCTTCCTGCAGGTATTTGCATAGTTTGCTCTTTCAGTTATCATAGGTGAGTTCTTAAAATTTATGCACATCCAATACATTATTTATCTGTTTATTTTGGTCAATTTCCCACTGTAAGTTTCTTGATACCAGGCATTTTATTTTATTGTGTGTCCTCAGTACCTAGAATTGTGCTTTGTCCATACATAGTAGGCTTTTATTTACTGTAATATTTCTTAAGTGAATAAATTAACACCTTTATAAGGGCATTCATTTCATTGTATTAACAATTACTTACATGTATACATAACCAGAATAATTTGTAATCCTTTAGGATAGGGCTTGGTTTGGTTTGGACCATCCAGGAAGCAGATGCCAAGATGGAATTAGAAGTGCAAGAGGTTTATTCTAGGAAATTCCTGTGAAGGATAAGGAGTGAACCAGAGGCAGGAACAAGGAGCTTATGGACTACAGTGCAGGTCTGATTTCTGTATAGGAGAAAAGAAAGAAGAATTGGGTAGGATGAATCACAGACAGCAGTGCAGTCCCAAAAAGGTTTCATCCAGACCAAAAGGGAATTTTGGGGCCAAAGTGGTCATTTAAAGGGGCCTAGCTAGTATCTCCCAGCAGTAGGGCTGTGCTGTAAGCTCACTGTATGTAGTAGTTGGTGGGAACAGCCTGTGGAAAGGGTGGCTAGGAACAAATATGATGATAGATCCAGTAGCCAGGGACATAGCCAATTACATTTCTGGCAGGAGATCTGAATGGTGCCATTTCATGGACATTATTGAGTCAATAATTTTTATATCTACAGGTCCTATCACACAACACATGACCAAATTAAGAAGAGCATGATGATAATATTTTCCCTTCAAGGAGCTGCTTGCTATTCTTTGTCTATTGTATTTTATCTTTCCAGATCAATTCAGATCCCCTACTCCATGAAAATCTCCCTAAGATAACCCTGTTCATAATTGCTTGTCTCATATTTAGAATGTTAGATATATATAAAAAAATTTAAAAAAGAATGTTAAATATATTAGCTATTCTAGTTAATATTAATTTGACATAAATATACTGTCTATTTAATATATCAGTGTTTTGCTCTCTCAAAAAATCCTAAGTTCTCTGAGAGATAATCCACTTTGAATACTTCTAAAACTATTAGATGTGTGAAATAACAATTACATTTGTAGTAATTGCTAAATGAGTATTGAATCAAATATGAACTGGGCCCTTTATCAATAAACAATCTGAAGAAATAATGTGAAATGTAGTAACAAATGAAGGATCAGGTTTGTAGTGTAGGAGAACAGTTCTTGCTATAAGAAAGCAACAACAAGGATCAAGGTGGCAATTTTTCTGCTGGAAAAAAAAAAAAAGCAACTGTACTTCCCAGAATGCAGTTTTCACTTATAGTGTGAAAAAAAAAGATACATAATAACAAAAAATTGATAAGTATTATTTTCTTTCTGAATTATAATTTCTTTGCCAAATATATAGAAATTTGTATTACGTATAAAATGGAGAAAGTGAGGACCAAATTCTGATAGTATTTAAAAATAGGTTATAAATTGAGGCACATTTTAATTAATTTGAAGAGTTTGTGATAATATATAAACTGAATGTGTGGCCATCTTTACTTAAGGGATATTGCTAAGCTAGAAATTAACATTGTTGGAAAGGGGCTCAGTCAGTTAAGCATCCAACTCTTGGTTTTGGCTCAGGTCATGATCTCGGAGTTGTGAGACTGAGCCTCATGTCAGGCTCCACACTCACTCCAGAGACTTGAGGAGACTGCTTAAGATTCTCTCTCTTTCCCTCTCCCACTGCCCCAGCCCAAATGCTCCCATGCACACATACTCGCATGCCTCCTCGCTCTCTCTCTAAATAAGTAAATCTTAAAAAAAAATAATTAAAAAAGTTAGAAAAATGTTTATAAATGTTTATCTAAATATGCCCATATGCATTGCTAGAAACTTTAATTGAAATATTTTGGCATTAATAAAATATACTGGTAGATTGACTGCTTGACTTAAGGCAATCAAAAAGTGGCCAAATCTTTCCTTTCTTGAAAATTGTGCAAAACCAATGCAATGTTACCAACTGCATAAACATGAAATTCCATTTTCCTCACTAATTATTGTAACGGAAGATGGCAAAGGTGAAACAGTTTACACTACTGCATGGTTTATAGGTAAGAAATGAGGAGTAGATAGAATAAGTTCTCCTTTATAAGGAAATTTAGAGTTCAATGACTTAATATTTCTAAATTGAACAAAATTATTCTTTATAGAGTCTAAGAGACCTAATGCTTCCATGACAGTTTTTTTTATTTTTAAAATATTTATTTATTTACCTTTTTAAATTCCAGTGTTATATTAGTTTCAAGTGTACAGTATAGTGATTTAGCAATTCAATACATTACCCAGTGCTCATCAAGATAAGTGTACTCTTAATCCCCTTCACCCATCCCCCATCTGCCCTCTGGTAACCATCTATTCTCTATAATCAAGAGTCTGTTTTTGGTTTGTCCCTTTTTTTCTTTTTGTTTGTTTTGTTTCTTAAATTCCACATCTGAGTGAAATAATATGGTGGTTGTCTTTTTCTGACTCATTTATTTCACTTAGCATTATACCCTCTAGATCCATCCATATTGTTGCAAATGACAAGATTTTGGTTTTTTATGGTTGAATAATATTCCATTGTCTATATATACCACATTATCTTTATCCATTATCTAGTGATGTGCATATGGGTTGCTTCCATTTCTTGGCCATGTATATAATGCTGCAATAAACATAGGAGTGCATATATCTTTTTGAATTAGTTCATGACATTTTTTTTAAAAAGGTCTTGAAAGATCATCAGTCAGAAATCCATACAGTAGATTGACTGCCACCTGCTAAATTTGTCTTGAACGCAAGTCTTTATCAGTTTGAAATTATGTAAATGATCTATTTGTGGTATGCTGCTTCATGGCTAGACAGAAGTATCTATTACTCCCAGAGGTTTAAAACATGTGAAACATATTCCCATAGTGAATTATTGAACAAGAGGGATCAGTTTTTTGCTTGAGGAGCCTGTTTATCCCACTGCATATCTATGTAACAGTTTGACTCTTTTGGAGGAAAGAGCTGGTAAAATCTAACACATAAACAATGATAATGTTATTAGCATTTACCTCTTATTGAATCTCAGTTTCCTTCAAAATGTCGTTGAGAAGACTGAGAAATGAAAATTTACTAATCTTTTGTAGATGTGTAATGTATTGAATGCTTGCTAATCTGTTTTTCTGATCCATTATAATGAAAATCTCTGCTTATGCTAGTCTTCTCAATTGTTTTCAATTACTGTTCAACTGACTAAAAGTATACCTTGCTTGGATAGCCTGCCTGACATGTATCAGAGTATAAATGTTAAATGTCATCTTTAGCAACTTCATTTCTGCCCTACCATCCTATTATAGACTAGTGTTCAGATTCAGAGGCCATCAATGTTGTAAGATACTAAAATTTAATACTACCAATGTACAAGAAAAAAAATACTTTATGCCTTTAATTTTTCAGTCCTATGCTGGGTTTCAGTCATGAAAATAACAGAATGAAATTTTTGCTTCTGTGGCTTATTCAATTGTCATTTCATACAAAATACAATGTAGTACTATAAGGAGAAACTCATGCACTTCACTATCAAACCTACAAAGTAATCATTTACAAGCCTTGGAATAAGTCCAGACATCTGAGAAAATTTTTAAACTGTATATCTTATTTACATAAAATCATAGAAAACTGGTTGAGAATTAAAGTTTAGGATTTTGTGTTATAAAATTTATATACAGGGACGCCTGGGTGGCTCAGTGGTTGAGCGTCTGCCTTTGGCTTAGGGCATGATCCCAGAGTCGCAGGATCAAGTCCCACATCTGGCTCCCTGCATGGAGCCTGCTTCTCCTTCTGCCTAGGTCTCTGCCTCTCTCTCTCTCTATCTCTCATGAATAAATTAATAAAATCTTTTAAAAAATATATAAACAAAATTTATATACAGATACTTTTTACATGAAATCTAAATGTTGTAATATAAAATTAAATATTTTAATCTAAACATTTGATTTATTTTCTATTAGAAGAAATTCAAGTTAGTATGATCACTTGTATTCCTTAGTTTTAAAGTTGCTAGCTAAGAAGAGCTAACTCTCATATGTAGCTCTGAACTATTTCTTTCTTGTATCTACTGTAGAATCTATGTCTTTAAATTAGTATAGCCAAAATTATAATACATCTATACATTAATTTATATAGCAAAGGATAATAATAGAATGTTCCCTATGCCATTAGCTCTTAAAATTTATAGTAGACATTTCTTTAGAGGTTAGTGAGTTCCAGGGTCCATTCTAAGCCACATATATCATTTATATATTCTTTCATATTACCAAGAATGATAAGAATTAAAATTCTGACTCCATCTTACAGATGATAAAATTGAGGCACAGGAGGTACACAAAGCTAGTGATAAAACTTCTAGACAGACCATTCACTCTGACTATAGAACCAGCATTCAGAGCCTGCTAATAATATATGTAATCTTTTTCATGATACTATTCAGTTAGTGATTTGTATTTTTCTATTAGGGAAAATGACCTGTAGTATTTTAGCCTTCAAATCCTGTGTGTTTCATGATCAGTCAATAGTTAATCCTGCTTTTGGAAAGTGGTTTTCCCTTTCTTTTTCTTTTTTGCCAGTGTATCGTCTTACATGTTGTCAGCATCTTTGATTTAGAGTTTAGCAAAAGCCGTCTTTTAAAAAACAAAATCATTTCTTCTTTTGAGAGAGAGAATTAACAGGGCGAGGGACACAGGGAGAAGGAGAGAGAACCTCAAAAACACTCCCTGCTGACCTCAGAGCCCTATGTGGGGCTCAACCTCATTACCCTGAGATCATGATCTGAGCTGAAATCAAAAGTCAGACACTCAACTGACTGAGACACAAGATGTGCCTAAGCAAAAGCCTTCAAACAGATTCCACTGTATACTGTCCTGCTTTTATTAAAGTAGTCCTCTACCAAATGTTAAAGTAATCTTTCTAAAATATAAAATCGTTTTTCATTCCCCGGTATAGAATACTTACTCCAGAGTAACTATCATTTCCTCAGAATGTTGTTTAAGACCTTACTTCATATTGGCCCTCCCTACACCTCTGTTTTCTCACCTCTCATGACTTCCCACATCCACTCTACTCTTCAGCTACACAGAACAATGTTTGGATTTAGTGTACTCTGTCTCCTTGATGCTGAACCTTGCACATACTTTTTATGTCATTCATGCCTTTTTCTGTACCTACCTTTCAAATACAGCACCACTGGCATGCTGATTATTACATAATTTCCTAGCTGTTTACTAACTGCTACATCACTCCACCGACATTATTGTGAACAACTCAGAAGAGAGTCTACCCTTCCTCTCTGAATTCCTACTGGGAAAATGTATAGTTATCATTTGGTAGAACTGTTAAATTCTCTGGAACATCTAAATATCCCTTTCAATGGGATCTTACTCCGTGATAGACATATAATCAGGTGGTCTGTAGAATGCACAAACCCATGCACACATAGATTATTACTAGAGGGAAATGAATCACTTGGGTCTCAGTAAGTTAACACTTGAAACTAAGATTTTTCCTCATACACATAATTCATACTCACTAAGCCTATTCTAACTCTTGTAATTTCAGTGCATATCATTTGCATGTAACCAACATACAACCAGCAACATTTCTCAAAGCATCAAAAAATGTTTTGTTAAATAAAATGCACTAAAACTCATTTGAAACTGACATGGATGTGAGCTAAAACTGATGAAAATCTTATTTCAATTGTATTTATATATAAAGCACTAAATATCATCACTTTCAGAATTCAATCTGACAAAGCTTAGTAAGTATAGGTTTTTTGTTTTGTTTGTTTTGTTTTACATTTGTTTCATTTGGGTATAGTTGATATACAATGTTACATTAGTTTTAGGGGCACAACATAGTGATTCAGCTTCTTTATGTACAATGCTATTCTCACCCCAAGTGTAGTTACTGTCTATCACCAAATAATACTATTACAATATTATTGACTATATTTCCTATGTTGTGATTTTTATTCCTGTGTTATTTATTCCATAACTGGAAGCATGGAGTGATGTTTCCTTAAAATAGTAAATAGATAATGCTGTCAAGCCATGTTTGAATAATAAAGCAGAAGTATGCATATTTGTTTAAATACTTTTGGACTTTTTTTCTTTTTAGTTTTTAATTTTTACTCTTGATATGTAGTCATCCATATAGTCAAGAGATACTGTGGTCAAAAAAAAAAAACAAACTCAGAGATGGACAGGATAATAGAACTATTAGGGATTTAAAAATATATATGAATAATACATTAAAAGTTTTGTGAACAAAGTGGGCATAACCTATAAAAATGGAGAATATTAGATATATAAACTATAAATAAGAGCCAAATGGAAGATATAGAATTAAAAAAGAATACAGAGATGAAAGATTATTTTGATGGGGTTGTTAGACCACAGCAGAGGAAGAATCAATGAATGTGAATATAGGTCAAAATAAATCATCCAAAGTAACACAAAAAAAGAAAAAGAAAAAAAAACAAGAATGAATGTTTAAAGAACAGAGGATTCAAGAGCCGTGGGGCAATATCACCATATATATATATGGTTTTCAAAAATAAGACATTGAGGAAAACAGAAAAGAAAGAAATATTTGAGGTACCTGTGAAGGTGGAGGTGAGATAGAAACATATGATGAAAGAAATGAAATCTGACTAGATAGATGTTGATACTTATTGATATCAGTACTTATATCTATAGCAATAACTACTGACATCTATAGATATAGGTATAGGTATATTGAGAGAGAGAAAGAGAGAGATGCAAGCCAGAAGATGGTGGAATGTCATCTCTAAATTATTGAAAGAAAAATATGTTGATACAAAATGCTGTACAAGAATACTATGTTCAAAAGTGCAAACTAGACTTCTGGTCTGGCATTTTCCCCAGTGCTGCCTCTTAAAAATGCAAAATCCTGGACATGATGTATCAAAGGTATTATAGGAAGACTGAAACTTTGAAGGAAGAAAATGGGAGTACCTAGGCACTTCGGGGCTTGAGAAACAACATGGTGGTGGTGTTCCTAGATTTTTTTTTTTTTTATTGTTTCCCATATATCTTGAACAGACTATTGCAGGAGACTCCAACCTGGAAACACCAATAGGTATAGACAAACAAAAAACAAACAAACAAACAAAAAAACACAGCAAGATAGAACTAAAACTCCAGGAAAAACCTGTTCCTTTCAGTCAAAGGACTAGAAAATGGGGAATCCTAATACACAGAAAATCTCCTGCCCAAACCTACCTTACCCCAGCCAATCAAAGGAAAAACTACTCCTGTGCATAGTTTCAGAGAGGATTGTATAACTAATATTCCATCCTATCACACTTACTCTGCAATAGCAGATTACAGCACTGTGAATCAAACCTCCTATTGACAGTGTTGGTGGACAAGGTGAAAAACTGATCTGCATTCTCACTTGGCAGAAGCAGGAGGTGCTCAGAAAATGAGATAGTGTTAGTGGGAACAAAGAGGACTGTGACTTTCCATTCCCCCACCAGCTAGTAAATAACTTAAAGCCATGCAAGGCAAGACTAATCAGCACTTTGGTCTCCTCTCAATTTTGATGTCATGGGTGTTGTGAGAGGAGCTGGTCTTTTACCCCCATCTGGCATTAGCAAGACTGATATGGAGAGGATGGTGCAAGGTGTGGCTAGTCAATGCTCTGATTCTCTTCCCCTTACTACCCAGTATCAGCAGGAAGAAAGGAAAGCTGAGCTCCCATCTTTATCTGGCAACAACTAAATGGAATGAAGTGGTGGAAGGTGGGCTATTTCTAATTTCTTTAGAAGATAGTTGATGACCTAAAGCAAACAACAACAACAAAAAAAAGGAGCAATGAATTGTGGGGGCTTTAGCATATGTAGAAATAAAGTGTACAATAATAGCACAAAGAATGGGAAGGTAACATTTAATATTGTTTAATATTAAACTGTTGTAGGGTTCCAACAAATATACTTTAAAGTTGTGTAATATATTACAATGTTGAATCTGATAAACAAAAGATGTGTATCATAAACCCTAAAGCAACTCCTAAAAATAAACAATATAACAAGACAATAGTCAGCAATGTATAATAGGGGACACCTGGGTGGCTCAGCAGTTGAGCATCTGCTTTCTGGTTCAGGGCATGATCCTGGAGTCCTGGGATTGAGTCCCACATTGGGCTCCCTGCATGGAGCCTGCTTCTCCCTCTGCCTGTGTGTCTGCCTCTCTCTCTCTATGTCTCTCATGAATAAATAAATAAAATATATATTTTTAAAAAGTATAATAGTCAACTATTTTAATTTACCCAAAAATGGCAGAAAAATAAGAGAACAAAAAAGATGTGATAAATATAAAACAAATAGCAAGATGATAGACATCAATCTAATCATACTGATAATTATGTGTAATATTAATATTTCATTAACAAGAATTTTCTGATTGGATAAAAAAGGAAGATACAACTAAATTCTGACTATAAAATACTTGCTTAATATAAAGACAGAGATAGGTTAAAAGTGAAAGCATGGAATAAGATATATCATGTAAATACTGATTTAAGAAGCTCAAGTATCAGACAAAGCAGATATCCATATGAAGACTATTTCCAGGGATAAAGAAGGCCATTGTATATAACAAATAAGTCAAATTATAAAGAAAAGATGACAATCTTAAGTATTTATGTATCCAATAAAATAATTTCTTAGTTTTCTAATATTCTAAGGAAAAATTGTTAGACTCAAAAGGGAAAGGAAACAAAGATAAAATTATAGTTGGAGACTTTAACATTATTTTCTCTGTTATCTATTGTAATTGATATAAGCTGACAAAAAATAAGGATGGTATAGTACATTTGAACACCACAATCAAACTAAATTGACCTAGTTAACATTTATAGAACATTTTTTCCCCAAAATGCATAAAAGTGCATTCTTGTCATCAATGTAACCCATATTTAAAACCAGGAAATTTTTTCAACAAAATTAGAAGGATTAAAATAATACAAATGTGTTCTTGTCAACAATGTAAATTAGTTAGAAAAAGCTGAAAGATATCTACAAAATCACAATATATTTGGAAATTAAATAACATACTTTTAAATAACCCATCATCCAAAATGAAATCAGCAGGAAAATTAGAATATATTTTAATGGAATGAAAATGAAGCAAACAAATAATCCTACAAAAAACATATCAAAATTTGTGAGGTACAGCTAAAGCAGTATTGAGATGGAAATTGTATTATTAAATTATTTTATTATAAAAGAACATTTAAGAAATTAGAACCTGGGTGGGGCACTGGAAGGGCTCAGTCAGTTAAGCTTCTGACTCTTGATTTTGGCTCATGTCATGATCTCAGGGTTGTGAGACTGAGCCCCATGTCTGGCTCCACTCTCAGCATAAGTCTGTTTGTCCCTCTCCTTTCCCCTTCACCCTTGTCCCTACTCACTCTCTATCTCGAAGAAATAGATAAAATCTTATAAAAAATAAAGAAATTAGAACCTGGAAAAGAAGACCAAATCAAACCTAAAGCAATCAGAAGGAATGAAATAAAGATAAAAACAGAATTTGGTGAACTAAGAATATAGGAAATAATAAGAAAAATAATAGGGAAAAAATCAGTGAAACCAAAATATGCTGGTTAAAAAAGATATGATTGCTAAGCCTACATAGGCTAGTCAAGATAAAAGAAAAACTCTAAATACATTATATCAGGAATAAAAGGCAGGGAGGGGGCATCTGGGTGGCTCAGTCAGTTAAGTGTCTGAATCTTGATTTTAGCTCAGGTCATGATCTCAAGTTGGTGGGATGGAGCCCTGCATCCCGTTCTGTGCTGAGTGCAGAGCCTGCTTAAGATTCTCTCTCTCCTCCGTCTCCCCTTCCCAACTGTCTCTCTCTCTCTATCTCTTTCTTCTCAAAAAAAAGGGGGGGGCGGTGGGGTATAAAAGATGGGGCATCAGTACAAAGCTTTTACAAATATTAAAAGTACATCAAATAAATATTATTAGCAACACTGTGCCTTTATATTTGATAAATTAGATAAAATGAACAGATACTTTGGAAGATTTAAACTTTCAAAGCTCATTTAAAAAATTGAACAGCTTTATATTTTCCTAAGACATTACATTTTTTTTGACATTACATTTTTAGTTAAAAATTTCTTATAAAGAAAACCCCAGGCCCTGATGGCTGCTCCAATCAGTCCTCCCAAATATTTAAAGGAGAAATAAAGCCAATTCTACACACATTCTTACAGAAAATTGAAGTGTTAAGAATTGTAAACTCATTTTATAAGGCAGCATTTTATGCTACTAAAACCAAACAGAAAAAAGAAAGTAAAACCTCAGACAAATATATCTTAGCAACACAGACCTAAAACTTCTTAATTATATATCAACAGATTAAATCATCAATATGGAAGTATAAAAATATTCTGACCAACTTGAGCTTATGATACGCTTTGTTTATATCCCAAAGTTAAGCTCTAGATTCCATCATACAACAGACTCAAAGTGAAAATCTCATGTGATCATCTCAATAAATGCAGAAAAAGCACTTGCCAAAATACAACATCCATTCATAGAAAAACCAAACTAATCCCAAACTAAATAACTCAACATACCAGGAAGAGAGGATAACTCCTTCATCTTGAAAAAGGGCATATACTAAAAACTTCTAGTATCATACTACAGGAAGCCAGAATATTCTCCCTATGAAACTGGGAATAAAGCTTCTATTCTTTCCACTTTTATTTTATATTGGATATTCTAGTCTGTGCTGCAAGGCAAGAAACAGAAATAAAACCCATATTGTTTAGAAAAGAGTTAGGATTATTTACATGGAAATTCCCAAATTATTTTATAAAAGGATACCAGAACTAAGTGAGTTTAGCATTATTGCAAGGTTCAAGGTCCATAAACAAAAGTCAATTTAGTGGTGTGTTTACATAATACTTGTGTGTGTGTGTGTGTGTGTGTATAATTATCTGCCATTACATATGTACATACACACATATATGTAGAGAGAGAGAGAGAATAAAAGCAAAAATTGGACTTTAACATTTAAAAAATACACCATTTATAGTAACTTTCAAAGCCACAAAACAGAGATAAATTTAATAGAATATTCACAGGACTTTTAAACTGAAAACTGCAAAGCATTTAGGAGATACATTAAGCCTAATACATTAATTAATTAATGCATTACTAAGCCAAAATAGTAATTAACAATACATGAAGATATACTGCATGTTTATAGATCAGAAGACTAAATAGTGATAACTGGTCATTCTTTCCAACTTGACCTATAGATTCCACGTAAACCCAATCAAAATCCAAGCAGATATTTTTGTAACAATTGACAATCTTATCATGAAATATATTTGATATTATAAAGGATCAAGAATAGCAAAATAATTTTGAAAAGGAACACA
This sequence comes from Vulpes vulpes, assembly GCF_048418805.1. NCBI lineage: Eukaryota > Metazoa > Chordata > Mammalia > Carnivora > Canidae > Vulpes > Vulpes vulpes. The sequence goes on along the minus strand of NC_132787.1, from coordinate 29,105,747 downwards.
GTTGGAAGATTTATATTACTTAAGTTCAAGACTTACTCCAAAGCTGCAATATTCAAGAAATGAAGTTTAGTGTAAAAATATACATAAATAATAATCAAACTTAATAGAAATTGCAGAAATAGACCCACATTCAAAATGGACAATTTATTTTAAATACAGATGCTAAGAGAATGCAATTAGGAATGAATATAGATAGTCCTCACAATGAATAATACTGGAAGAATTGGACATCATATGGCAGAAAATAACTAAAAATGTTACATCACTGAATATGTAAAAATTAACTTGAATAACCATAGAATTAGGATAGCTGATACTATGAAACTCTAAGAAAATATAGGAGAAAATCTTCATGACTTGGCTTTAGCAGAATTAGGACAGAAAAATCACAAGTCAAAAATAAAAGGTAATAAATTGTAGTTTATAAAATTAAAAACTGCTATTCTTCAAAAGATATTTTGAAGAAAATGAAAAACATCATTTTTTTGCAAAAAAAATTTCAAAATATACATCTGATTACAAACCTATATCCTGAATATATAAAGAAATTTTACAGCTCAATATTGATAGGATAAAGTACCCAATAAAAAATAAGCAAATGATGTGAATAGCTCCTTTGCCAAAGAAATAATTTTGATAAAAAATACATATAAAATATGCACAAAATTATTAGTTTTAGGAAAATACTAATTAAAAGTGTAGTGAGATACTACTATATGCCTACTAGAAAAGCTACATTTTAAAAGACTGACATGTTCAAGTGCTGTTGGAGATGTAGAACATCTAGAAATGTCATACATGGCTGAGACAATGTTAACCATAGTTATAGGTTGAATTGCATGACCTTAATTGGAAATAAGATTATATATATAATTAGTTTAGATGAGGTCATTGGATTAGACCTAAACTAATATGCCTGTCCTTAAAAGAAAATTAGTATACAAAGGCATAGAGGGAAGATGATGTAAACAGACATTTAAGAAATATGGCCATCTACAAGACAAGGAGAGAAACTGAAAACGAGCTTTCTCTTATATCCTTCAGAAACAACCAACTTGCCAACACCTTGATTTCAGTATTATGGCCTCCAGAATTATGAAACAATACATTTTCTATTGTCCAAGCCACTCAATTTGTGATGTTTTGTCATAGTAGTACTAGCAAAATATTATAACCATTTTGGAACATAATTTGGTCATTTCTTATGATAAAAACTTAATGTACTAATTAAAAATACCACTCATGGATATTTATCCAAGGTAACTGAAAAATATATTTGTACAATAACCTGTATGAGAATGTTCATAGCAGCTTTATTCATAATAACTCCAAATTGGAAACAACCAGTTTATTAATTGGTGAATATGTAAACTAATCATAGTACATCTAGTACAATGGAACACCACTTAGCAATAAAGTGGAAGAAACTGTGTACATACAAAATATATAGATGAATCTCAATCGTATTCTGTGAAATGAGACAAATCAGACAGATTCAAAGGCTGTATACTGCATGATTTATGTGATTGTCTGGGAAAGGCAAATTTATAGGGACAGAGAACAAAGCAATGATTAAAAAGTTCTGGATGGAGAAACCAAAGCTGTGATACAATACAGGGGAGTGGGTGAGAAAAGCTAGGCAACGAGCTATTGTTTTTGATAAGGGAAAAACTACGTATGCCTCATATAGATAATGCAGATAATGCATATAGATAATTTTAGTTTAGTGGAAAAACTAAAAATGATTACAAAAAAAAAAAAACCAATTACAAGGTTGGAGTTACTCTGCTAGCTCTGCAAAAAGTATTAGCTTAGTCAAGTAAAATTTTTATGAGGCTTCAGTTTCTTCATTGGAATAGTGAAAGCAGTCACAGTAATAATATAAGAATTCTCGACCACACAGGAAGACAATCTCGGATACCAAAATGTAAGCTGCCCAGTTGTGTCACTGTAACCTGATATAGTTGAGGGACATGAGTGACCTGTTAGATCTTACAGAACACAAATAAAGATGGTGAGGTGTAGCAGGGATACAGCACACTTAAAAGAGATAATGTGAATTTTGCAAACAAACTCAATTATGACAGTGTTACCAAAAAAGCTTAAAGAATTTTAAGGAGAAATTAATATATATTCCAAACAAGAAAACAATGGCACCGCCTTACTCTATACTAGAGAGCCCATATTGGAGTGTTACTGTCAATCTGTGAATTATTTTTAAAATACTGTAGACATATAACAACTTAGAGAAGTTTGGGCACAGTATTGAAGGGACTTCAAACCATACCATGCTTGTTTCTATCCTCCATTTCCAAGGGAAGCAGGCCATCTTTAAATACTTAAAATATTGGGGGACCTGGGTGGTACAATCAGGTAAGCTACCAACTCTTGGTTTTGGTGTAGTGATCTCAGGGTCATGAGACTGAGCCCTGAGTTGGACTCTGTACTCAGCACAAGTCTGCTTTAAGACTCACTCGCCCTCCCACTCTCCCTCTGCCTTCCCCTCCTCTTCAAATAATTAAATAAATAAAATATTTTAAAAAATAACATCTTATGTGGTTCAATAAGATTGAGAGATTAGACTTTGTTTAAATTGGCTGTGATCTGAAGATCTAAGACTGGCATCTATGCTTATAGACAAGCATAGTTGTAGGCAAACTTTTTGTTGTCACACTGTCTAAAAATAAATACAGTTGCTTGAAGAACTGGTTGAAAACCTATCACAGGGAGTATTCAAGCAAGAGATGTATGGCCATATGTTATGTGGATTTATGAGAATCAAATGAGTAGTTGGAATAGATCAGATTCAAGGTTCTTTTCAATACTAAGTTTGTATGATTCCCCGATAATTCTTTTGAGCTAGATAAGTACAAGCAAGTGTGGAAATTAATGGAAGACAAATTTCAGCTCAAGATAAGTAAGAACTTCCTAAGAATTATGGTTGTACAACGATCTAATATGTTCTCTCAATAGTAAGCCTCATTCCCTACAAGAGGAAATGTCAAGGTGTATTCACTGTTTAAGATCATTTGTAGGTCCCCTGAATGCTATTAAAATCAGAATATTCTGCTTGGCATTCAGACCCTTTCTGGAAGACCTGTTCTATCAATCTATATTTATGTCTATGCCCCAAGTCAGAGTTTCTACTACAGAAAAAAAATAATATTTCTATGACTGTTTACATATTGTTTCCACCATTATAACTCTGATTATAACATTCTCCTAGAGAGGAATATCATTTCTCTTTTTTTTTTCCTTCTGTGAAAATCTTACACATTTGTCAAAAACAGTTCAAATTTCATTGACATTCTCCCTGGCTCATCTCATCTTTCTGCTTTTTTTCCTCTGCAGAATGCTACCTACTTCATGAATCTGTCTCTCCAAAATAAAATCAATTGTTTCTAATACTTTCCTATGTGAGTATTCTCCATTCTCAATCTCTAGTCACAACCAAATCTTACACTGCTCTTATACCCATCAGGGCATCTATAGAACAATATAATACTGAACCATATTTGGGAAATGCTTGTTTTTGCTCTTAAGAGTGTCCTAGGAGTCTAGTCATATCCATTCTCTGCATATCAGGAATATCATTGTTACTTAATCATTTTATAGCCATGCTTTATTAGTTATTCATTGCTGGGTAACAAAATGCTTCAAAACTTAGCAGCTAGGCAGCCTGGATGGCCCAGGGGGTGATCCTGGAGACTTGGGATCGAGTCCTCCGTCGGGCTCCCTGTGTGGAGCCTGCTTCTCCCTCTGCCTGTATCTCTGCCTTTCTCTCTCTCTCTCTGTGTCTCTCATTAATAAATAAATAAAATCTTACAAAAAAATTAGCAACTAAAAACACAGTCATTTATATAACATAATTTCTGAAGGTCAGGATTTTGGAGTAATTTAGTGGTGCGGTTCCAGCTTATGGACGCACAAGCAGTTTCAGTTAAGGTAACGATTAGGGCTGCAGCCATCTGGGGCCTTGACTTTTGCTGAAGGATCTGCTTACGAGGAAGCTCACTGAAATGATGTTGTCTCAGTGCCTGAGTATCTTGCTGGTTGTTGGTAGGAGATTCCTTGTACCTTGCTTGGGTGTCCTCATGGCATGGAAGAAGTTGCTTTGACTTTTATAAATTAGTCTATTAATTACATAGCAACCCTAATTCAATATAAGAGAGAATTACACAAATGTGAAAATATTAGTAGGTGGGGATCATTGAGGAACACATCTTAGAGGCTTGCAGTCACACATCTCTTCTTAAATGTTTTATGTATTCAAATTTATGAAGTAATTTTCATTGTGTGTACTTCATATAATTGCACAATAACAGGAACAAAAAAGATTGAACTATTTTAGTGATTTTCCTTTTTTATATATTAAGATTTTATTAAATTAATAACATTTACTTATATTTTGATGTTTTAATGGAAACTGGAAAAATTGGAAAAATGAAGGCAGTCAAATAAAGAAAAGAATAAAGAGTTTAATTAGGTTCCTTCATATTTCATTCTGTATTTTCAATGTGAATTCAACTGTTATTGAATAAAGTAAAATTTAAGAGCTTAGATTTAATTAAGACAGAAGAGATTATTTTAATCAGTATTAGATAACTAAGTGTACTTTCCTCATGATAGTTGCAAAAGTTAAATATTTTTCCTAGGATCTTCTGACCTTTTATCATCAATTAAAAAGTAATTTTTAAGAAAATAATTTTTTAGAGATTTATTTATTGAGAAAGTATGGAGGGAGGGGCGGAAGGAGAGGGAGAGAGAGAATCTCAAGCAGACTTCTCGCTGAATATGGAGACTGATGCAGGAATTGATCTCGAATCCCTGGAATCATGACCTGAGTCTGACACTTAACCCACTGAGCCACCCATGCACCCCAAGAAAATAATTCTAAATATTGAATGAGGGACAGAATGATGACAACTAGATGTGGCTTTTTAATATGTAATCAAATTTCAAAAGTTTCTAAACTAAAATCTTATGTTCACATAAGATTATAAATAAGCTGGTAACAATCTTAACAAAAAGTCAACAGACTTTCACAAACGTCATCTAATCTGAATTTCTCTCTCTTGTAAATCTTTTATCTATGAACATCCAAATTTTTCCAATTTCATGTAAATTGATCATCCCAACCAAAGACGCTTACATTCCAAATCCTACTTCACTTATTCTTTAATACCACTTATACAGATGTAATTTTGTATACATTTGTTCTCTTTTATATTTTTGTGTGTAACATTTCATCTTCCCTCCTAGAATGCCATCTCCTGGAGATGGCAATTCTGCTGCTCACACCTAACATTGTGCCTAGTCATGTCAGGTCTCCACAAATGTTTTTGAAATGAAATATCCTTGATTTACTACAGATTTCACCTAAAATATAGCATTGTATGTATGTCCTTAAATGCCTATATATGACATTTCCTTTGTGCGTATAAGTGAGTTTAGTTAAATTGCTACTACTGTTGTACAATTAATCCCTTATTGACCTTTACTTTTTTTTTTTTTTTGGTAATAGGATGTTTCTATAACCATTAGTGATTCTCTACTGTGCAGTTTTTGTGCAATAATATTCATATAGTATTCTAGCTGAAAATGCTTTCTGAATCATAAAAGATATATTAAATTATATTCAACTTGGTCCTAGTATTATGCAATTATATTTTATTAATTTTCAAATGGAAAATCTATGTATAACAATTCAGTATCCCATTATCTTTCTTCAGAAAACCCTCTCCAAGCTTCTACTTGTGAACTCTTCCGTTCATTTTTTAGTCCTTGTTCTTCAGAAAGGGCTCCACTCCTGTCTGGTAAAGGATGGTTTCCAAGATCAGACCAATGAGATTATCATTTAGTAATCCAGTAAAGTGATAGTCATCATATGGTCATACTTTTAAAATAAGTAAGAAACAAAATGTGTCAGGGCACCTGGGCGGCTCAGTGGTTGACCGTCTGCCTTCCACTCACGGAGTGACCCCAGCATCCGGGATTAAGTCCCATATCAGGCTCCCTGCATGGAACCTGCTTCTCCCTCTGCCTGTGTCTCTGCCTCTCTCTCTCTCAATCTCTGTCTCTCATAAGTAAATAAATAAAATTTTAAGAAAAAGAAACAAAATGTGTCTAAAAGGTATTCTTAGTTTTCTCTTATGAGATTTGAAGTGGAAAGAATGCAAGGTGAATTTAATCCCGTGTCTTTACAGCAATAAGAGAAATAAATGCCTGTCTTAGCAACAAGCCAGCATAAAGAATTGAGCCAATGAAGAGAAAGAAACTGAGTTATCTTATCATTTGAACCCCTGGTCTTGGTTTAATACAGTAATCAAATACCAAATTCTCCTACCGCTCAAAATGACAGTATATTTACTATATACAAATGGCTAAATAATTTTAATTTTTTTTTAATTTTTAATTTTTTGTATTTGTGATCTGATAATTACTGTGTCCTCTTGGGTTTCTAGTGGCTTTGTCTATCTTTTACAGAACCTTTTAGGTAAATAGGTCTTACTCCATACCTGTTAGTTTTTTTCTATCTGACTTAACCTATCAGATAATCATTTATTGCTGATATGCTCTAACTATGGTCATTTTCTAAAGACATGCTGACAGTTTCAAATGCTTAGTAACATATAAAGATATTTTCTTCCTACACAACTATCTCTTAGTAACTTAAGTGAACTCTAGAATGGAGATGTGACTTTTATCTGGGATAGACCTAGGGATTCTCTATGATCAATACACAGTTGGGAAGTGTGATTTGTTTTTGGCAAAGAGATCTATGAACCTGGATTATTCATTATAGTGCATTCAAATCTATATCACACTCATCACCAACTCATGCCAGCTCATTCTATGCTCTCTATATATTTATACCTCCTTTTTCTTACTTTTAGCTTGCATGAGGTCAAAACATGCATGCTGTATATCAGTTGGTTTGCTTCAAACACACATTATATATATTAGGGTTCCCCCAAAGAAACAGAAGGAACAGGATGTATATATACATAAGAGAGATTTATTTTAGTGAATTATCTCATCCAATTGTAAGGCTGGCAATTCAGAATCTACAGACAGAATAATATTTGACCAAATATCTGGCACTATGGTCCAGCTAAATTGACACATAAAATTAACTAACAGACTTGTTAACAAGACCATGAAAATTTTAACATGAAATTCATATGACATGGTTTGTTTCATATTAGTTTTTCTTTCCTCTTTGATATCCATAATATCTACTTATATTTACTTATATTTTAATTATTTGATAATTAAGTATGCTATTGACTCTCCTCAACAAACTGTCTCCCTGTAGTAAACTGCAAAGGTCATTATATTATCACTTTTATCAAATCAACTCTGTGTTTAGTGTTCAACATATGTCTCTCTTGCCCAAATATATTCCTGAAGTAACATCACAGAGATTAACACTGACACACAGGATTCTGCCCTAAAATTTCCACAAAGAGTTTAGGGTCTTAATAGGTCATTGGCTAAGACCTGATGAAATTTTAAAAGGGCAAAATCTTACGTCTAAAGAATATCTTAACTTAGTTTTTATAGTCTACACTTCTTAAAGGATTCACAATCATTTGAATTTTTAACTTTTTCATAAATCTAGTTTCATTACATTTCAACCTACTATAAATACTGTATTAAAAATAACTAGAGTGAATTTAACGTTTTCCATGTAATGATTTTCGGGGTTCATTACCTTTTACTGGAGCAGACCTTTGATGTAACAGATAGGCGTAAACATCTAAACATCTAATATCAAGATCTCCTGGAGAAATGATTGCTTTCCTGGTGATAAACAGGTTTATCCAACTTTTATCAAAGTTCAAGGTATAGTTCAAGACCTCAAAAGAAAATTGTAACTTCCAACCTTATGGAGGTGAATTTCCTGCTCTTTAACTATCTTTTAATTTGTCTTCCTTTAATGCAATCTTTATTGTATCTTCAGTTGCATGATCTTATGCTTTAGAACAGTTTGGAAGAAAGTTTCTAGGAAATAAGTCTACTTGCTGCCCTGAATTACAGTATTTCCTCAGTCATATCACATCTGTGATTCCACTTAACACCTGCACCACACTTACATTGGCAAATTGCTGTTGCCTGTTCTGTGACTTAATGGCACAGAATATACAGCATATGTTGGTAATTCTTTTGTAATATGTTTGAAAATGTGCATACAAATGAATCCTCTTCAGGTGCAAGAGCATGAATTTATAGTGCAATTAACAGTTTGAGCTCACACCTGCTTTAAATACCACATAGGCTTGTATTTTAATTACAAGGTATGCAATGAGACCACCCAAAGTCTCTATTCCATATGTAGTCTAAGGAACTGGGGCAGAATCCAAATCCAAGTTTTGAGCCTTGTTTTCAGGCCCATGCATTTTACATTTAAGAGATAAATATACTTCTTATAGACAACTCAAATACCCAAGGAATTAGAAAATAAAAGGCTATATATTTTAAATAACAGAAGAAAAGTGAAGGTTGGTTAATGATTGGATATTTGTTCTTAAGGTATATAACATTATACTAGTTTCAGGTGTCCAACATAATAATTCAATATTTGTATATACTACGGAGTGATTACCACAATGAGTCTAGTTATTATCCATCACCATACAATCAATCCTTTTCAGCCTTATACCTACCTCCCCATCATCCCCTTCCCTTCTGGCAACCACTAATCTCTTCACCACATATATCAGTGTTTTGTTTGTTCATTTGTTTGTTTGTAGATTCCACATATAAGTGAAACTATGTGGTATTTGTCTTTCTCTGACTTATTCACTTAGTATAGCAAAGTCCATCATGTTGTCACAAATGGCAAGATTATATCCTTTATTATGGCTGGTGAGTATTCCATTGTGCAGGGTGAGAGAGAGAGATGGAGAGAGAGATAGTGTGTGTGTGTTGTATCACATCTTCCTTATACATTCATCCATTAATGGACACTTAGGTTGTTTCTGTATCTTGGCAATTGTAAATAATGCTGCAATAAGCAGCATAGGTGTACACATATCTTTTCAAGTTAATGTGTTATTTTTTTCCAGATAAATAACTAAAAGTGAAATGGCTAGATCTTATGGTAGTTCTATTTTTAAATTTGTGGGAACTTCCATTCTGTTTTCTATAGTAGCTCTACCAATTTACATTCCCATGCATAGTATATGGGTCCCCTTGAATATTGATTGATTAAAAATAGAATTTAATACCTAGGAAGGATTAGATTCCTACTTTTGGCTTAACACATTTATGGAATCTGTACTTCTTATTTGTATAGTTCAACACGTATGACCTAGCTTATAGAAATAGTTCCATGACTAGCTTTGTAAATATTATCATTCATTTCCACCAGTAGTGTGTAAGTTATTGTTCCATATCCTTAGCAACACTAAAGCCAAAAGACTTTTAAATATTTGTCAACCTTGAAATTATATTAACAAGGTCTTAATTGGCATTTCTCTAATCCTGAGGTGGTTTTCATATGATGATCGGTCATTCTTATTTCCACTTTTATGACATGCTTGCTGCCAGTTTGTTCAAACATCCTTTACTTCTTTTGAATGGGATGCTCATCTTATTGATTTGAAGGAATGTTTTCTGCTTTACATACTAAATTATTTTATGGTTACATTCATTGCAAATAGTTTCTCCCAAGTTCTACCTAGCCATTTAATTATCTCTGCAGAGTCTTTCCATGAATAACAAAACTTGATTTTAATGCAGCAAATTTATTAATATTTTCCTTCATATACCATTAATTTTCCCTCATATAACAGTATTTTATATAAAGTATTGTCCTGACCCAATGTCCTAACTCTTATTTTATTTCCGTCTAACATTTGCAAATTTTCCTTCTAAAATTGCAAAATTTTCTTCTGATTGTTTATCTCTTGCTCAACTTGGAATTTATTTATTGTTTTTTTTAAGGATTTTATTTATTTATTCATGAGAGACAGAGAGAGAGAGAGAGAGAGGCAGAGACACAGGCAGAGGGAGAAGCAGTCATGATCCGGGACTTGATCCCAAGACTCCGGGATCACGCCCTGGGCTGAAGGCAGGTGTTAAACCGCTGAGCAACCTAAGGATCCCCAAGAATTTATTTATTGTTTTGATGTGAGATAGAAAACCAATTTCATTTTTCCCCTCAAATAAGTATTATCTCAGTACTAGTAAATAATAGTAAATAAATAATGAATAATGCCCCAGTAGTATCCCATTTATTACTCTTTTCCTGACACTTTTGTTGTACTATAAGTTTCTAAGTACAGAGTGACTAGGTTCTGATCTAATGGTCTCTATCCCTGTACCAAGACCACACTGAATTAATTAACAGAGTTTTATTAAAAATGCTTTTGATATCTGACAGAGTAAATTCCCACACCTTATTATTTTTCAAGAGAAACTTGGCTATTTTTGATATTTTGTCCTAATATAACTATTTTATGGTCAACTTCTCAAATTATTAGACGTGTGTTAGTTTTTTTTTAATTGATGAAATATATATGTAAATTGATGGATACTTGCATTCTTATGGACATTTCTTTTTGTTGTTAATTTTTTAATGATGTTTTTTAAAAGTTTTTCTGTAAAGGCCTTAAATATCTTTCACAATATTTATTCCTGGGTTCCTTTATTTGTTGTTGATATTTTAAATTACATCATTTGTTGTTATTTTAGTAGATGATATTATTATTTGTAAATGAATACAATGAGCTGAAAGCTTGATCTGACTTGTGCAAACCTGTAGCATAAATAATATCATTCTTGAGTTCTAAGCTAGTGAGATTTTTAGAGTCATTTGTTACTGCATCATATTTAATTCTATGTTTCTCAACCTTCTTTATTATAGTTCTCTCCCTCCTACTCGATGTGCTTTTTAAACTTTTTTGTTTGTTTGTTTTTGGTCAAGTAGAATTGAACTGAGTCAGAGGGCCAAATATGATTGTAATATCTAACATTTTTTTTCACCTCTAAGGACTAGTTTTCATTTCACTGGTGATATTATATCAGAATATTTCAATCTGAAATAGTTATATTTACTGACCGTTTGCCTTTTTTGAACATCAATAGAGTTGATTTGTATAATGGTGTTATATAAAATTCTCTTGCTTCAGTTTCTAAATCAAATCACTTTTTTGCATTTAAAAACATTTATGTTGACAAATATATACAATTAATGATGGTATTATTTTTTATCCAAATCTTTTTGTTATTAATCTAGTTATTTACTTTTTTGTTGTTGACTCAAGTAAACACTCTAATACAATATTAAGCAGAAAAAGTGATTTGTGAACTTCCATAACAGTTCCTGATTTAAAGGAAATATTTCCTATATTTCTGTATTAGTCAATGTATTTGCCGTATTTTTTTCCAGATAGTCCATAGCAGACTGATAACATTTTCATCTGTAATAGTGAATACATGTTAACATTCTGTACCAATGATCCCTTAAATATATAATACATTGGTTTAAATAGGATAGGGTTTTGTTTTTTGTTTTTGTTTTTTAGATTTTATTTATTTATTCATGAGAGACATAGAGAAAAAGGAAGAGACATAGGCAGTGGGAGAAGCAGACTCCCTGCGGGGAGCCTTATGCAGGACTTGACCCCAGAACCCCAGGATCATGCCAGAGCTGAAGGCAGAAAGAAGCACTTTCTGCAAAAATAATATTGTATATTGATTGAAATAGAATAAATATACAGGTTCACTTTACACATATACTTTTAAGCAAAATATGCATGTTTAAATTGCTACCGTACTATTAAAAAAAACAATAGAGTGCATAAATTCTAAATATATTGAGGAGGAAAATGGACTGAGGAAAGGAAGTAAACCACAAAAGAGAAATTATAGAAGTAAAATAGTACAAAAAGTGGTAAAAATAAGATATGTTTCAGTAATGATTCATTTTAGTAAATGTAATTATTATAAAGAAGTACATTTTTCCAATTAAAATCAATTAACTCTATGTTGTTTATAGAATATATGCCAAACCATAAGAATTAAAAAAGGTTGAGGTCAAAGTAGCATCAGGTAATTACTAACCAAGAAATGGGTAACAAGAAATTAGACAAGTATATTTGTAGCAATAGGCATAATTATAGTTGATATAATGTAGCATTAATAACATGGATTATCCATACAGTAGAAAACATAAATCAACTATAATGTAAATGTTAAAATACCAAAATTATTTATATCTAAAATAAAGAAAAACAATATTAATTATAATTGAAAATATACTGGTTGTCATAACGTATGCAATAATATAATAAAAGAAAAAATAAAAATTGGAAAAGCAGAATCTTATGGTCAATTTTTCTAGGGGCTTTGACTTTCTGTTAGAAAATCTACAAGTATTTAGTTATTTATTTTAATAAATGAAGTTATGATATTAATCAACAATTTTTCTATAAAACTCAAATGAAAGTTAAAAATATGAAATTAATGGGACGCCTGGGTGCTTCAGCAGTTGAGCATCTGCCTTTGGCTCAGGGCTGATCCTGGAAGCCAGGGAGCTGGGGATCAATTCCCACGTTGGGCTTCCTACTTCGAGCCTGCTTCTCCCTCTGCCTATGTCTCTGCCTTTCTCTCTCTTTGTGTCTCTCATGAATAAATAAATAAAATGAAATGAAATTTTTAAAATACATGAAATTAAAATGTTACTTTGAAATAAAGTTAAATATTTGATCAGAATATCTTTTTTATCAGAATATCTTAATGATGGCCTAATTTCTGAGGATAAACATATTTATGATAAAAGATAAAATATCCTGATTATAGATTTCAATTTTTCCTAAATTGATTACTAGATTCAATACTATTATAATAAAGATTCTGTAAGTTTTTCAGGAATCTTTCCACGTTAATTTCAAGACTTTAATCAAAAAGCAAATATCCAAGAAGAATCAATATTTATTTGAAGGAAATTGAGCAGGGATACATAATTGGTATCTCTATATGTTATAAAGCCCCTGAAATTAAATTAGAATGGAATAGGTACAGGAGTAACATACCCACCCCAGAAAAATATGGAAGAATATGGAGGCCTGAAAAATAGAAGCACACAAATATGAAACACATTATGTGAAAGTGGAACAAGACAAGTAGGATAAAAAAAAAAAAAGGTGTTTTGACAATTACCCAATATTAGGAGTTTAAAAAAAAAGAAATTGAAACCATTATTTTACATATACAAAACTAAATTCTAAATAGATAAAGCTCTTAAATATGAAAAATAAGCTTTCAAATTATTATCGCTGAGCGCCATATCATTTGTAACATATAGAATTTATATAAAGAGAACAAAGTAAACATAGTTCTAAATAAGTAGAAATTTCAAACTTGGGAGAATTTCACACCTGGAGGATTATAATTAATGCATACATACAAATATATGCTAATCACAAAACAATATTAATCGAACTAATATATTCCTAAAATTATGCATTTATCTTCATCAGAATATACCATTAAGACAGTAAAGAAAAAAAAAACACTAAATGAGAAACAATAATAGCAAAGCACATAATATCAAAAGATTAGCATCCAGAATATCTATAAAGCTGTCTTAAATAAAGAAATACAAATTGCACTCCCCAAAATAAACAACAAAAGGCATTTCATAAAAGAGGTTGTTAGAATGGCTAAAATGAAAACATATCAACTATATTATTAGCAGAGAAATACAACAGAAGAATCACATTGATTCCATTTAACATTCATCAAATGACCCAAAACAAAACTAAGTTATGCTAGTGTCGATGAAAACATGGAGCTATATAGAAAATTGAATATGAATACATATGCTGATATAACTGTAAACTGGTAAATAAATGTTCAAAATTGTTCCCCATTATTTAGTAAATTTGAATATGAACATATGCAGTGACGGAAAATTTTCATTGACATTATCCCTAGAGAAATAGTTGCATATGTGCATCAGGAGACATATTGAATGATATTCAAAGAAGCATTATTGGGGATCCCTGGGTGGCTCAATGGTTTAACACCTGCCTTCGGCCCAGGGCATGATCCTAGGGTCCTGGGATCAAGTCCCACATCAGGCTCCCTGCATGGAGCCTGCTTCTCCCTCTGCCTGTGTCTCTGCCTCTCTCTCTCTCATGAATAAATAAATAAAATCTTAAAAAAACAAAAACAAAAACAAATAAGCATTGTTTTGTAATAGCAAAAAAATTAGAAAAAAGAAACAACCCTAAAATCTCTCAGCATGCAAAAAGATAAAGAGATAGTGGACATAAGGTTGAAAATATACAATGGGACACTATAAAATAATGAAAAGTGAATCAACCATAGCATATGCATCAACAAGATTTTTCCCCTAAAATAATGTTAAATATAAGGAAAAATATGCCACTTGAATCTATTCAGTATTATTTCAGTCACACATTTTTTTTTAAATTAAGAAAATTGAAAATATATTAAAAAATTATTCACATATACATGGAAAAACTATAAAGAAAGCAAATAACACTTAACATAAAATTCAGAATGTTACTTTGTGGGTAGGTAATGAAATCTGGAAAAAGCTCAGGGCAGGTTTGAAAGTTATTAATATTCTATTTTTAAGCTATAAATTATATATTTATAAATATATATGCATATACCTATAATATACAAAATCCTTATATATAATAACCTCCCCCAAATGTTACAGAATATTTATATACATTATTTTTTCTCTTTTGGTTGAAATAAATTAAAATAAAAAAAATAACTTTAGCCAGATTAAATAATCTATTCCACAGTATGCTATATATATGACAATTTTGTAAATACTAATGCCTGATATATCAATAAAGAAGTTTTGAGTATTCAAAGAAAAATCTTCGAATATTTCAAGGCAATGCGGACAAAAAAGAGACAACATGGAAATTGGATAAATCAAGAAATGGTGTATAAGCAATGTTTAAAAACTGATTTTGCTTTTTCATACTTGACAGTTCTGGGAAGGGCAACAGGTCATTGTACATACAAGACTAAGGACTTATGAATCTGTGAGAGCCATGATTTGTGGTTCAACCCTTAAAAGTCATTATTGAATGTCTATGACCAGAATTTGGACAATATATTTTAGCACTCATTATATGATTAAAATAAAAGCATGTTTGTGAAATAAAATATTATTTCTAATTTATAAAAATAAAAATCATATTATCAATGAAAATAAGATTCATAATCAGTGCTTTGGAAGAATCTGAGAAGATTGAAAGATTAGTTGATGTTTTAAAAATTTTTATTTCTACCTTACACTTCAAAATTTTAAAACAAAGCAGGGTCAATGAATCTTACAAAGATCCATGTTTCAAAGTTACATAAAATTTAAAATTTTAGAATGAATTATAGCAAAGGGTATAGGGTAAGAAAATAAGATAAAGCCAGAAGTGAAGGTAGAAACTAAAATTTAGATGCTATATTGAGTTCAATAGTGTTCCATCCAAATTAATGTCCATCAGGCTACTATAAATTCACTAGGAACCTGTGAGTGTGATCTTACTTGGAAAGAGCATCTTTGCAGATGTAATTGTGGAATTATGATCTTTGCAGATGTGAGCAAGTTAAGATGAAATCATACTAAGTAGGGGTGGAGTGAGCAGCTAAATCCAATATGACTAGTGCCCTTATAAGAAGAAGGAATTTGAACATAAAGACAAGAGACATATGGCAGAAAGCCATGTGAAGATGGAGACAGATTGAAATAATGGAAGCTGGAAATCAAGGAAAGCCAAAAATTATCAGCAATCACCAGAAGCTACAAGGGACAAGGAAGGATTCTTTCCTAGAGACTTCACAGGAAATGTGGCCTTGCAATACCTTGATTTCAAACTTCCAGGTTCCAGAATTATGAGAAAATAAATTTCTATTTTAAGCCTCCCAGTTTATATAATTTGTTATGGCAGCTCTAGGAAACTAATACACACAAGACACTTAGTCTTATATACTTATTGTACATATGTATACATATATAATATGATAAATGTGATAATAAAAATGTATATATAAATATATAATAATACATATACTATATTGCATATATCCTTTATACATATTATATATACATAAGATTTATGAAGAATTTTTAATAAATTCAAGGCAAATAAAGCTGAGTGGAGAAATTCATTTAGAAACAAACTTGTCTTTCCTTTCTAGCAAGACCCACCAACCGCAGATAGAACAATACTGTATCTGTTTTTTCCTTTAATGTCTTTGTCTTAGAGACACAAGGTTTTGCTTAACTAAAGTTAGTAGTACATTCTGGTCAGCTCTCTGAAGAAGGTAAGTTATTAGCCTTTATTTCTGTCTGCCATCCATGCTATTCTTCCTCTATTCATTCAAAACTCTAATCCGAGGGGGAGTTAGAGATATTGAGGGATAAGAGGATTTGAGAAGGGGGATTTCAGGGAAATGCTGTGTTGGGAGGTTGAGAAAGGAGAGGCAAAGAATTTGTGATATAGGAGGATACAAATGTTGAATGACACAGTTTTAGCCAAAAGAATTGCTCAAGGGTAGGAAAGACATTATCCCCTCAAATCAATGCACCCAAGGAATTGTAATTTTTAAGATGTTTCATCAGTTCAGTGTTAAGGATCAGGAAGATGGATATAATATCACAATTCTGATCAGCAAAAAGGCATAATGGGAAAGAAATGCCTGTTGGACATAAGAAATTGGCCTAACTAATAGGCATGTCATTATAGTATCAGATCAAAAGTCTCATTAGGGAGGGATGCCTGGGTGGCTCAGCAGTTGAGCATCTGCCTTTGGGTCTTATGTGATCCCAGAGTCCTGGGATCTAGTCCCACATCTGGCCCCCTGCTTGGAGCCTGCTTCTTTCTAGGTCTATGTTTCTGTCTCTATCTCTGTGTATCTCATGAATAAATAAACAAAATCTTTTTAAAAATCTCATTAGGGAAATGCTACTAAGCATGTATGGAATTAGGTCAAAGTAGATCTTCACGATCTGTTTGTTGGCAAAGATAGTATCTGGAAAGATTGAGTTTTGGTTTTGCATTAATTAAAAAAATAGATCCATGGTGATGGTCAGAATTCATAATTGATAAAAGAGTCAATTTAATAAGAATAAAAAAAACATGTTTTTAGAGTATATTGTTCTCAGAATTTCCAAAACAGTAAATCAGAATTGGTAGATTATCACTCAGAAGCTAATTCTTGACACCATCTAGGACTGCCCCAGTGAAAATCTCACTGACTCAGCAGCTAGCCACTAACTTCAGACCTTGAATGGCTGATGCCGATCCCCAAACTACATGGTGCTGTGCCAAAGTCAGACACCTCTAATGGCACTCTCACCAGAAAGTAGGTTCTATGTAGAGCACATTTAGCTGGGAGATTTCATATTGTGGAATATCATTTAACCAGTAGAGTTCATTTTATACATATGTGCTGTGAGTGCCAGGCAGGTTGGGGATAGGAGTTTTTTTGTTTACCAATTTCTTAAAGGATATTATTACTCACTATGAAAAGTCTTGAAATGAAAGGACAGTCAAGATATATATAATCATGATACACTTATGCCAATGATATCTATCAAAATGTATACAACAAACTAAAAACCAACCAACAAAGAACTAAAACAAAACAAACAAACAAACAAACAAAAACTTTTCCCTGAGTATTCAGAGGAAGGATCAAATTCTGAAAATTATTCATTACAGAAACTAGAAGAAAAATTTAAATTTCTTTCTTTAAAGAAAGATCTCATTAAGACCCAAGAAGATATGACTCCACTGAAAAGGATGCAAAGTACTGTAGGGAGAGAGGATACAGAGATGATAATTGATTTGAAATAAGGAAACTTTGAAAAAATAAGCATGCAATATCAAAATTAAAACTACCACCAGTAGCAATAAAAACAGAATTGACTTTTAGAAAATTGAAAAAGTAATGCAAGTAATAGTATCAGTCAGAGTCCCATCAGCAAATGTAATATACACTCAAATGGGTAATTTGAGGAGAGCTTAGTAAAGCAAAGATGTAGTTAGTTCAAGGAGACCATCAGGGCATAATACAGTGTTACCCCAGCACCAGCAACAGAAGTAACTGTACAAACCCTTTGGGCAAAGACGCAAGGGAATAGAGTGGCTACTGCAATCTGAAAAAGATATCTCTTTGTTGGAAATAATCAGAGAGGAACTGCAAGTTTTGATAGACGAATGTAATCAATTTATGAAAACTTAAAGAGATAAAACCTGGGTAGTAAATACTTCCAGGTTCTCTCTTCTCCTTTCCTCTGATTTGTCAATGTCTCACATTGATCAAACCTAGCCAGAAGATACAGAACAATGGAATTCAAGGATGTAGATAGCATGAGCCAAGATCATGAGATGCAGAGAAGCCTTACCAAGAGTGGAGAGTGAATTTGGAGAAGTCCAGCACAACTACACACTTTTAATTTCTTTTAGAATGTTGAGAGAAATGAACAAAAAACTAATAATTAATAAGATTGGTTGAATTTTCAGGTTGTACCTGCTTTGAGTATTTTATACACATTATTTTATTTAATTGTCACAGGAATTCAAAGAAACAGCTATTGCTATTTTATTGTCATTCTCATTTTATAATATTAAGACTCGAATAAATAACAAGATCACACATTTTAGTGGATAATGCTGTTCACCTCCACATCCCTTCTCCACTCCCCTTAAATCTCTCTGCCAGAACTTTTTTTAAAAAAATAAAACAAAATCCACCATTCCTCCACATGACCATGTATTTCAGAAGATCACCTCATTCCAAAGTTTCAAGAGCTGGTTCTAATTAAGTCTAATGTGAGCACTCCATGGCATTTCTTTGCCAACATATACTGGCCTAAATGTGGGTTTGTGTCCAAAGATTATTTAATCAGCTGAAAAAAAATAATTTAGTATTTGGGCTAAGTTTCTCTTTTTATATCTCTGTTTCTTTCATCATGGCTTATAGATACTGTGTGACAATGGTTAAAAGTGAAACAGAGGAGTCACATAGACTTGAGTTTTTATTTCTGAATCTACCACTTAGAATTTGTATGTAGCAATGCAAAAACCCCTGTCCTCACATTGATTTGATCCATAAAGGACTTTAGCTTCCTGTATAGCTACAAGTCCAGCAGAAGAAAACTAAGCTCAGTTGACCAGTAGCTCAATGATGTCCGAAGGATCCAAGATTTTTCTGTTCCTGGGCTACAGATATTTAGTGTTGGTTTCACTGTAAGGTGGCAGCTACTTTTGTGATTACAAGATGAGCACTGGTAGTAGATAGAGCTATTTGTTATTTTGTTCATATCTAGAAGAAGTGAGTTCCTGAGGGATAAGCATTCTATTGGGTCTTAATGACATCACTAAACTGCTGTGCCTAATGCAGGGATTTTTGAGGAAATGTGAAGGGATAATTGAGGGAATATTAGAACCAGTAAATAGGGGCACCTTTGGAGACTAACCTACCTCTGGGATCCTAATTATGTAAGTTAATAAATTTCTTTATAGATTAATAATTGTTGAGTCAGTAGTTTTGTTACTTGCAGCTAAAAGCATGCCACACATAATTTGTATGCTACACACAATGTGTAAGTGGCACATACAAAGATCCAAGCCCATGCCTTTTGATTCTTACACCTTACTTTTGACGACTCCACTATACTGTAGATAAACTGTGATGTGGCAAGTGACAAAAATATAAAGCAGTGATGGGGATTAATTAGGGAGTGCAGTTGTTGTGATGAGCACTGGGTGTTGTATGCAAGTGTTGAATCACTATATTGTACACCTGAAAGTAATATTACACTGTATGCTAACAACTGGAATTTAAATAAACACTTAAAAATATACAGCAGAGAACAGTCCAACCTAAGAATTTAAGATATTCTAGAAGAAGAATCCATAGCTATTTAAATGGATGCAATACTCATGTTTAAATAACATTTCCCTGAGCTTTGGAAAAATGAAATTTCAAAGGACACACTAAGTTATATCTAAAATTATTTTTTTTAAAAATGGACCACATATATTGGCAGGTTTTTTTTTCAAATTATAAGAATAAACACACAAATCTTACAATTACCCATGTAGGAAAATCAGCAAATATTTATGTTCAGCCATACAACAATTGGAATGGACTATCCTTTTAATTATGCCCCTCCTCCTCCCCATTATGGCAATTTTAAAAGTAACCCAATCATTTAAACTAACTTACTTTTTAAGATATCTTCAGGTAAAATTATTGCAATCTGTTGCTAGGACCTCAGATAATATGAGAAGTTTCCAAAAGATGTCAAATAATCTAATCCTTGGTTAGCATGAGAGAATCTTCCCAGTTGGAACGTGTAGTTGTCTGGCAACCAGCTAATGCCTGATGATGATCAGCAAATTAGTAGATTGGCCAATATGTTCAAAGCCTAATCATCTTTCTATTTAACTGACAGCTGATATCCTCATTCAAGGTGATTAATACATTAAAACAGATTTTTGTGTGTGTGTTTTGCTGTTGCTATTTGGTTTTTTTAGCCTGACAAAGTACTAATCACTGCAAGACATTAACTGTTGTTCATGTAAAGAGATCCAAGCACTCTGACCTTTTTCTTTCACCTGGAAATATGTCATCTAACTTGCTTTCCCAATAATTCTAGTTATCAAAGCCAAATTCTGAGAATCCTAAATTCCTTACTCTTTTGAATATAATCCAAATTGTCCTTGTGCTTTGTTTTTTCTTTCAAATTTTTGACCTTTCTTATTTCTCATATGTCTCTTTCCTCCTAGTTGTTTGCCTATATTTAAATTCTCATCAAAATAAAGAGGATCCAAATTGGTCTCCCAGTGTCCACATTAACTTTATTTTTCTGCTTCCCCTTTCATCCATATTTATAAAATGAATATCAGATGTCATCCTTCTGTTCAATATGCTTCAATGTCTTTATTTATCTACTCACTAAAATAAGAAATTCAAGATTCTCTTTGCTTCACTCCTCAATTAAAGAGTAGAGATAAATAGCTGAAGACAAATTATTGTACAGGCTTTATTATAGTGTCTTTCTTGGAAAATATGATCTCATGGAGAGAGTTCCCTCTCTGCCCACTTGATTAGTCAAGGGAATGAGGCCAATGGTGGCTTTCATGTGAGATAGTCCTAAAGTAGTTAGACCACATTTACCTTGATATTCATTTTTAAGAAACTTTCAGTTCTTATTTTCATTTTTATTGATGTTTCATGTCTCTCTCCTTTTTTCTCTCTCCCTTCCCCCCCACCCCCCAACTCACCATTTCTTATTAACAGAGTGGAAAGACACTGATGGAGTTTTAAGTTAAAACTTAAGTTAGAAGCTGCCAAGGAAGGATTTTGATCAATGCTATTATTATAGGTTTCTCAGGTGGACATCTAATACAGAGCCATGAAATTCTTCCACCATCCTAAACCAATTCAAGAGTGTTAGGTTGGTACCGGAGATAAAGTTCTTGTAGTAATAAAGTTGAAAATTTGCTTGATGTACGCTATGGGTAATTTATTGCAGAGACTTCTAGGGAGATGACAGCAAAACCAAATCCTATGGTTCAGAATTTTTGATCCCTGACCACAATAATTACTTACTATGCTAACTGGACTAACATTTGAAATAGAAGGTCTTGAGTCCATTGTCTTTTTCATTCATAAAACCACCTCCCCATATTCTCCACTTCCTCTTCTCTCCCTAAATTTCCCACTATCTCTATTTCTTTCATGTTTTTAAATATACTGTTCCCTTTCTTTCTTTTTTTTATTTATGATAGTCACAGAGAGAGAGAGAGAGAGGCAGAGACACAGGCAGAGGGAGAAGCAGGCTCCATGCACCGGGAGCCCGATGTGGGATTCGATCCTGGGTCTCCAGGATCGCGCCCTGGGCCAAAGGCAGGCGCCGAACCGCTGCGCCACCCAGGGATCCCTGTTC
This sequence comes from Vulpes vulpes, assembly GCF_048418805.1. Classification (NCBI taxonomy): domain Eukaryota; kingdom Metazoa; phylum Chordata; class Mammalia; order Carnivora; family Canidae; genus Vulpes; species Vulpes vulpes. The sequence continues at coordinate 29,083,786 of NC_132787.1, read as the reverse complement.
CCTTTCTTATATATGCTACAATCAGCTAGTAAACTTCTAATCTTTAGAAACAGTATGTAAATACTCCCCATTTTTTTCTGAGCTTCTGGGGAGACCTTATTAAAAATACCTAAAAACAACTGAAATTAGTATTTTTAAAAAGATTTTATTTATTCATTCATGAGATATACAGAGAGGGGGAGAGAGGTAGAGAGACAGAGACAGAGAGACAGAGACACAGGCAGAGGGAGAAGCAAGCTCCATGCACGAAGCCCGAGGTGGGACTCGATGCTGGGTCTCCAGGATCAGTCCCTGGGCTGAAGGGAGCGCTAAACCGCTGAGCCACCGGGGCTGCCCTGAAATTAGCATTTTTAAAAATTTTATCTTCACTATGTTGTTAACTTCTAATTGCTATGTTCTATTATCTTTGTATTTCCAAAATCTAGTGCAAGACCCTGAAATTTAATGTACTTATTGTATGAAAAACACAGGCTTTGGACCCAGAAAGACTAGATTTGAATATTGGCTTTGCTATTCTTATTGTGGAAAAAAAAATACTGAACTTTTCTAAGCTGAATTTCCTCATATTTATTGTTCATCAATTTATTCTCTTTTTAGCCATTCTTCATTTACCAAATATATTGAAAACTTATTATTTGCTAGTTATTCTTATCAAATGCTAAAACACATTAATAAGCAAAACAAAGTTATGTAGCACATTACAAGGTGATACATTCATTGGAAAAATAAAGATAAAAATAAGGAGAAAGGGCTAAAAGTCTTGTATAGCAGACTGCAGTTTTAAACAGATGGCTAGGTTAGCCTCATTAACAAGATGTTTTGCAAAGATTTAAAGGAGGTATAGATATCTAGGAACAATATTCCAGGTAGAAGGGATAACTAATGTAATATCCCTAAGGCAAGATTTTGCCTGGCATGTGAACAGTAAATCAAGGACACCAATGTAGCTGGAGCAGAGGACATGAAGGGCTGAGGTCTCAAAGAAAATGGAACTTGATTATAAAGGACTTTGAAAGCCATTAAAGAGGTTCCTTTATTATGAACAAAAAAGGAACTATTAGAAGAGTTGGGACAGAAGAGGGAGAGGAGACATTTTATCTTTCAAAAGAATCACTCTGGTTGCTGCATTGAAGCAGAGAAACTGGAATGGATACTTGTGGTATTCTAGGGGAAAGATGATTTTGATTGGATTGTGTCATGTGTGGAGGTGGCAGCAATTGACCAGATTCTAAAGGTATTACAGTATTATGAAGGTAGATCTCAGTGGATCTGTGGATAATAAGTGTGATATCTTTACTGAACACATAAGTAGATATTCTAGGAGGGTGTCAAATTCATAAGTCTTGAGGTCAGCACAGAAGCCAAGGCTAAAACAATTAATTTAGAAGTTGTCAGAAAGTGGATAGTAGCTAAAGCTATGAGACTTGAGATTACTACAAAAATGAGTGCCGATAGAGAAAATAAAGTTCCATGATCAAGGGAGCATGTTAATATTAAGAGATCAGGAGGATGAGGGAGAAATAGCAAAGGATATTGGGGGAAGACTAAAGTGATTTAAAAAAATCATCACTATGTGGTGTATTAGAAGCTGAATAAACTGTTTCAAGGAAGAGGGAGTCAGCACTGCTATGTATTATTGATAAGCCATGTAAGATAAAAAGTAATTGACCATCAGATACAGCAGTATGAAAGTTACTGTTGACCTTGATAAGAACAACTTCTGTGGAATGGTGAGAGAGAGGTGAATTAAATGATTGTGAGGGTGAAGTATTAATCAGACATGGTTCAAAACAGATAGAAAAGTTAGTATATACCTGTAAATTTCTTCAAATGTGTATACTGTTGTGAAGGAGAGCAAACAAATGGGTATGTAGTAGGAAGGGGATATATGTTACACACACACACACACACAAATAATGTACTTAGGTAGCTGAAAGGCATTAGCATATAATCTTCTGTCCTCAATATGTTTAGGAAAAATCCATCCACTATTATAAGAGGAAAAGCAAACTACATGGGTTCACAATCAGGTGAGGTGTATATATGTCATCAAAAGTGGGGCATCTGGGTGGCTCAGTGTTTGTGCGTCTGCCTTCAGCTCAAGTTGTGATCCTGGGGTCCTAGGATTAAGTTGTGCATCAGGCTCAACACAGGAATCCTGGTTCTCCCTCTGCTTATGTCTCTGCCTCTCTCTGTGTGTCTCTCATGAATAAATAAATAATATCTATTTTTTAAAAGTATTCATCTCTATTAATTTTCTATTGCTGCATAGCTAATTATCATAAACTAACTGCTTGAATGACACATGTTTACTATCTGAGTTTTCATGGGTCAGAAGTCCAGATATGGTTTAACTGTGTCTAGTGCTTTGGGTCTTACCAGACTGCAATCAAGCAATGAGGGTTGTGCTTTTTGCCTAAGACTTGAGGTCTGTTTCCCAGCTTGCATGCTGTTGGAAGAACTAATTTCCTGGCAGCTGTAGAACTTGTGACAGCTTGCTTTTTTAAAGCTAGCACCAGAGATATCTCTGTCTTCAGAGAAGGCCTCTGCTCTCTTTCAGAGTTATCTTGGTAAGTCGATCCCACCCAAGATACTCTTCCATTTGGTTAACTGAAATCAAAATGATTAAAGATATTAATTATATCTGCAAAATCCTTTTATCTTTGCTATATAATGTGAATGACATCCCATTCTATTCTCATATTTTATTGGTTTGAAATAGGTTATAGCAATTTCAAGCAGAAGGTTTTCTACTAGAGTGTAATTCATTGAGCGTCATCTTATAGTAAGTCTACTGCATTTTCTAACTCACTCATTTTTTTTTCCTTTCAGGGAGATAAGAAGTGAAATCAGCAACTAAGACTGAACTTTGGAAGGAGGTATTAAAAGTATGAGGAAGGGATGCCTGGGTGGCTCAGTGGTTGAGCATCTGCCTTTGGCTCAGGTCCTGATCCCCAGATCCTGGGATTGAGTCCCACATCAGCCTCCCTGCAGAGAGCCTGCTTCACCCTCAGCCTGTGTCTCTACCTCTCTCTGTGTGTCTCTCATGAATAAATAAAATCTTTAAAAAAATTTTAAAAATGAAAGTATGAGGAAAAGGAAGAGATTAGAAATAGTCACATGAAGGAGAAGAAGAGGCTGGGCCTGGATACTGTGTACTACTAGACCCACTTGAGATTGGTCATGAATTTAATGGTAACATAGTCAGCATTATGTTGTTTTCCATCAGTTATCTTTGGCTATGTGAATTCTGTGATGGAGTAGGCAAAGAGCTGAATTTTAACTTATGAGAGTAAGCAAAGTGGAAGGATGTCAGGTAGTTGATAACAGGAATTTGGATTGTTAATTAAAGATAAATTGATTTTGTATTCTCTGAAATGCATTAAATAGTGCTTTCCCCTAAGTGTGCATTTTTTTTAAAAAAAAGTTATTGAGTTTAAATTAATGGATTTGAACCTTGGATAGTACTGTAAATCCTGTGATTATTCATTATTTATTTGATACTTGTAATGGTCATCAGTTTCTTTACCTGCTGAGGAAAATCTAAAGGATTATCAGACTTGTCTTAAATGTTAATGCATTTGTAACACTTATTTATATCTTAGCATATACACACTTCAGTGCTTAATGGCTTCCCATGATAAAGCACAATTTTTTCTGCCTTTCATATTTTTTCTAACTTCAGAATAGTTTTAAAATACAGAAATAAGGAATATTAATAACATTAAAACATACCCCCCAAAAAATCTCAAATATATTTAGTCAATTTTATAAAATTGATGGTAAGGCCTGCCACTATACTTTGCATTCTAACTGAAATCAAATATTGTCACATATAAACTTTGAAGCATTTCCTCATCTTTGTATCTGAAATCCTTGCCTAAACCTATTCTTTGTCTAAGTTCTAGAGATGGCCTTCTCAGAGTGCTAGTGGTGATTGGTTGTGTGGATTGGATTTCTCCAAGCAGATGTTTAAGTGAAGCTTCCTACCCAGGAAAGCATAGAATGTCATGATGCAGAGGGATAAACAATAAGCATTTATTTATTAAGAAAACCAAAAAGAAAAAAAAAAGAGAAAGAAAAGAAAAGAAAAACCAGAACCATGAGCTGAAAGAGAGGAGAAATAGAATCTGAATAAGAATAGGAGAAAAATAAGGACATAGAAAGGTTCAAGGTATTCATAGGCCACTAGTATCATTACTGAATATTAACTCCATGTTTTTAAATTACATTAATACTTGAACTCTATTATGTCCAAATTATTTCCAGAAAAGCAAGTTTACATTCCCCAGACTGTTAATTTGGTATCAGTGATTTAGACACAAGGCTCTGTAGCCTAGAGCATTCTAATTGCAAGATCTTGAATCCATCTAGATATGAAATATTATCCTAATGCCCACAATCTATAATTTTAATTTTTTGTCTAATATATATGACACTACACATTGTGCCATGTTACTGTAGTTGCTTTGCATGATTCTCGTGATAATCACAAAAACTATTAAAAAAACAAGGAAACTGATACCTTTTGCAATTTTTAACTTATTTGATTTCTGAACAAAAGGCATAAAACTAACAGGGAAAAATGACATGGATGATGAAATAATTGTCTTGTTTAAAAATCATGACACTAATATTAAGGAAGGAAAAAGAGGAGGAGAAAGCATATCCACAGTGATTGCTTTAAAAAAAAAAAGCAGTAGAAAAAAATTATAGGCCAGAAACAATTTCTTTTCTGCTCTAAGAATTATAATTTATATGATTTTAAACTGTAATTTTTTTAGATCAAGCATACTTGATCATTTTCCTCATTTGTACTTTTTCTGCATCCTTGCCTGATACTTTTTATCATTTAATTACCTTATCAATCACTTATCCCCTTTAGTTCTTAAGTACTACTAAAAATCATCTTCATAGTGTTAAAAAGCAAAATTGATTTGCTCTTCCTCCTCCTTTACTTTTTTTTTTTTTTTTACCAGCAAAGACTAAGCCCAGCATAGCTTAAAAATATATATTAGATTTTAACAGAGTGGTTAAGTGTTTATTAAACTTTCACCTTCCTAGCTTGAAGGTGTAGGACTCTAGTAGAAGAAATATTAACAGAACACAAAAGAAAATATATTGGAGCAACCAGAAGAAACTGATCATGCCTCTAGTGAATTAGTTTCTTTACTACAGCTAAATCAAGGACAAGAGGATAGGAAAACTCAAGGCACACATACAAACACACACACACACACACACACACACACACTTCTTTAATGGTTCCAAGAAAATCCAGGAAATTATTCCTCGTTGGTCTACTATGATGATTCACAGAGCACACATGTGCTCTTTTTCTCTCTCAAAAAAATGATGATTCACAATATGCAGATAAAAATATCAAAGCAAATAAGTTAAACACTTACTACAGTTACCAACCAATGTGTTTTCAGTGGCTATTTGATTTGATTTTTAAAGATGTGTTTTGATGTCCTGGGCCAGAAAAGTTCCTGAAATATGCTGAAATCATTAGTTGACATCTATTAACAAATTAGGTAGCTCTACTTATTTTTAATACTTTTGTCCATTGACCTTTATTCCAAAGTTAAATGATTAAGCTACCCACCTTATTACATTATTAGAGCATTCTGATTTTGACTATATACTTACTTTTACCAGTTTATTTTACTATTTTCATGTTACTAATTAGCATCCTTTCATTTCAGACTGAAGAACTTTTTTGAACATCTCTTGTAAGACAGGTCTAAGTAACAATGAACTACCTCAACTTTTGTCTGGGAAAATGTTTGTTTCATTTCTAAAGGACAGCTTTGCCAAGTAAAATATTCTTGGTTGGCAGGTGTTTTTTGTTTTTTGTTTTTCCTTTCAGGATTCTGAATATATCATTCCACTGTTTCATGGTCTGAATGCTTTCTACTGAGAAGTCTACTGATATCCTTACAGGATTTTCTTGTATATGAGGATTCTTTTTCTCTCCTGCTTTTAAGATTCTCTTTGTCCTTGATTTTCAACAGATTTATTGTATGTTTTGACATGGATCTCTTTGAGCTAAATCTGTCAGAGGACTTTTGAGTTTCATAAACTTGGATGTCTCAATCTCTCCCCAGATTTGGGATGTCCTCAGCCATTATTTCTTTAAGCTTTCTGTTCCATTTTCCCTCTCTTCTCTCCTGAGACACCTGTAGTGTGTAAATAGTTTCTTTTTTAAAAAAGAACGTATAATAAGGTATATTCACACCACTGAATATCACATTAACAGTAAAAATGAATGAACTACAGGGCACAGCATAAATGGATCATACAGTGCTGAATGAAAAAGTGCCACAAAGGAGCATAAACAGAATAATGCCATTTACATAAAGTTGAAAGCAAACTAAAGTCTATTGAATACGGATGCATACAAGGGTGATAAAATTCCAAGTGAAAATAGGTAAGGAAGGATGACAACGATGACCCCTGCTGATTCCCAATCTTGGCATGACCTCAATTACCTTGGGTTGGGGGGGGATGATTTGAAACCTACCCTCATTTGGGCCCCCCACCCAGAGGTTCGGATTTCACTATGTCTGCAGGGCTGGCCTTGGGCTTTCCCTTCCAAAGCTTCAATAGGAGGACAGAACTGAAGATGAAGATGCACCTCTAAGGTGAGGCAAGAGGGCTGTGATTGGGAGAGGCAAATGCATGGCCACTGGGGTGCTCGGAGTGGTTTCCTTGGCTGGTGTGGGAGTGCCACTGGTGTTAACTGTGTAAGTTACTGTACTATACAATTGTGTTATGCCCTAGCTGTAGAGATCAGCTCCCCTCTTTCTCCATAGCATACAGGTAGGTGTTCCAGGGCCCACAGCTCACAGCCCTTACTTGGAGTTGCTTGTCTACAAAGTATTCCACACGGCAGGGCCGATCCAAGCTTGTTGTGTCCTTGTGGCCAAGCTGTCCATATTTACCCCAGCCCCAGGTGTAGAGTTCCCCAGTTCTGGTCACCACAGCTGTGTGCCAGGATCCACAGCTGGCCTTGACTGCATCTGCGCCCAGGGGAAGATCCAGTAAAGCTGGGAAGGGCTGAATGGCTATGAAGGGGGCCGGGGCTCCATCCCAGGCCTGCAGGTCCAGCCCGGCCCCGCGCCCCTCCCGGAGCGCAGCACCACGAGGAGCAAGGCCCACATGTCCCTGCAGCCGCGTCTGGTCACAATTCACATAGATTTCTTCACTTTTCTTAATTCTTTTTTTTCTTCTCCTTTGACTAGATCATTTCAAATGACTATGTTCAAATTTAGATTCTTCTACTTGCTCAAATCTCCCATCAGTAATCTCTATTGTATTTCTTTCCATTTCCTTCATTATTTACTTCATCTCCAGAATTTCTGATTGGTTCCTTCTTAATGATATCTATCTCTGATATACTTCTTATTTTGCTTGTATTTTATTTTCCTGATCTCATTTATTTGTCTCTGTGTTTTCTTGTAACTCACTGAGCTTCCTTAAACAACTATTTTGAATTCTTGGTGAGGCAGATTGTATATCTCCATTGGGGTTGGTGCAGAAAAAAAAAAAATACTGTGTTTTCTATTGGTGGTGATGGTGTCATGTTTCCTTGATTTTTTATGTTCCTTCAAGTCCCCATTGCTATCTGCACATTTAAAGAAGCAGTTACTTCCTCTAGTCAATCTAGTTGCCTTTTGAAAAGAAATAGGCTGTTAACTATTTTAGGGATTGTGAGATCTTTCTCAGATCTTTTCTGTGGATACACCTACTTCACATTATTGTTCCCTCTGGGGGTGAAAGTGGGGGAAATTCTTAAAATTGTATGTTTTCTCTTGATCCTGAAAGGCCTAGCTGAGTGCTGAGGCAACCTCCCATTTGCTCTCCCTAGAGCAGTGCTCAATGATCACATTTGGGTGCTTTCTCTGAATTCTGCAGGATTGGGCTGGCACTCTACACATGCTTACTTAATGTCTGCAAAGTCTAACACTCACCATTCTTGAAGGCATGCACAGGAAGCCAGGCACAGTCTGGGTGTGTGTGTATGTGAGGCACACAGAATGTGGAGAGTGCCCAAAGGTCACTTAGGGAGATCCACATTTGAGACATTCCCAGTGGCTCATGGGTTGGCTTTGTGATAAGGTTCACTAAGTGTTTGGAGGGATCCATGTTTCTTTGGTATATTCTAAGCCCTGTCTGATGTTTTACATGACCCTTTGCACTCCTCAGTCAGGCAGCTCACCCTGTGCTTTGAATGAGGTAAGAAAGAAGTATCCCTCTTAGGCAGCATTCCACAAAGCTGAGAATTCCACACACTCACTCACATGCCCTCTCTTTCTACCAAGGGAAAAATAACAGGCCTAGAGGGTTTCCCTAGATCCTGAGCTATGCTCTGAGGAAAGAGTGATGTGAGTAAAGTTAAATTCTTCATTTACCCTCTTTAATACATTCAGTATCATTTTTGTTGTTGTTGTTGTTGTTCCACTAGTATTCTGAAACTTCTCCACCTGGACTCCTAGACTTCCACAGAATTATTTTGATCCATGAATGTTTATCAAAATCAGTGTTTTTTTTTGGGGGGGGGAATGGCAGAAAACTCCTAATCTACCATGTTGCTTATGTACTATTGGATCAGCTGTATTGCTTAATAGCAGTTACATAACATGACAACTTAAATACATAAAATATTTAATTACTTTTGAGAGGTAGTGAGGCAATTATAATTTTATGTTATGACATATATTTTACTTTATATCATTAAAGTATCCCTAGAACTGGAATTTCTGGATTTAAACATATTAACAAATATATCCAGATAGCTCTCATAAAAGTTCCACGACTCTATACCTCAGTTTGTAATATTAAGGGCTTTGTTTAATATTACATAACATTTTATGCTTTATCAGACTAATAAAAAATATATCTCAGGGTGCATAGGTGGCTCTGTTGGCTAAGTGTTGGACCCTTGATTTCAGCTTAGGTCATGATCTCAGAGTCATGAGATGGAGCTCCACATTAGGTTCACACTGGGTATGGAGCCTGCTTAAGATTCTCTCTCTCTCTCACTCTCCTTCTGTCAACCCCCTCACACATGTGCTCTTTTTCTCTCAAAAAAATAAATAAATAAAAATAAAATGTTATTAAAAAGTATATCTCATTTTATTTTACTTTAAATTTCTTTTAATTTAATTTTACTGAACAACTACTTATATATGTATATGCAATATTTGGTTTTCTTCTGGGAATTGTTTACTTGTCAGTTAGATGCCATGACAGGGAATAGACAGGTAAGCAAGACTGGCCTGTCCTCAAGGAGTTTGTACTAGTGGGTCAAAAATTGATAGAGCAATTATAATAAATGGTAATAAATAGTGTGCTATGAGAAGGACATGCATGAACAATTCAGAGAATTCTTCCAGTAAGTAATGATTAAGTGAAAAATCTAATGAATGAGTAGGAAAAACCCAAGGAAAGAACAAGAATTTTCAGACACATATGCATCTAAAAGATATAGAGTTGAGAAAAAAAAAAACTATTCAGAAATGTCAATGTGATGAGACGAGAGTCAAAGAAGAATAACAGTTGAGGCTACAGAGAGGCCAGCTCACAAAGAGATTTGTTTGCTATTTTAAAGAATTTGAATTTTGCCCTGTGGCTGGGGAATTTAGGGGTTCAGAACTTCACTGCTCCAATTTTCAAACCTTATCCTTACTACCATGTGGAGAATGGCGTGGTTAAGGATGGGATGGGCTCAGGGTTAATTCAAGAAATACCCTGTGGTCTTGAATTGGACCATATTGCAGACATTAAAATATTATTCTCAAAATATGTCCAATATCAAGTATGTAGTTATTTACCATATTGTCTTTATGAACTTGTGATATTGGAATTGGGCTCTTCAAAATATGTTTTTAGATTTTCTTACCAGTTCACTTCTTGTTAAGTTATAGCAGTAGAAAAACTAGAAACTATTTGAACAGTAGGAAACTGGAAAAGTGCTTTCTTTCTTTTTTCATTTTCTTCCAGTGTTGATGCAGCAGCAAAGTCAGTCCTAACTTCTCAATTTCTTTAGCACTTCCTGGCCCAACTATAAGGTATTCTTTCAGAGATCTGAGAAACATCCATCTAGAAGCTTCTTTTCTGAGCTATTAGGTATTTTCCTTTGGTTCCTCTAGACTTAGGATAGTAGTAGACTCTTATAGATACCATTTGAGTTAATATAGCATCCTCAAAGAAAATCTTTAAATACCTGTGTAACCAATTATCAATGTAATATCCACCACTTAAAATGGATAATGTAGTTACTAGTTTCAAGGCTATCAATTACTCTTGTAATTTTTGCTTTCTGTCTCTTCATTTTTGGATTCTAATGATTTTAAATACTGCTTTAGAATCACTGGATTGAGGTGATTAATCTCATTTTTCAAGGGGGAGTTTGTTAATGATACATAATTGGGACAGAAAGAACTTTGTCTTAAATTCAAGGGTATTTCTGGTGAATTTTTTCAACTTCCATCTAATGGTAAAAATTAATGAAAAGGCAACTAAATAAAGGGTACATAGATAGGCAAGAGAACAATGAAGTCATAATTTACAACTACAGCCTTGGGACAAGTTACAAAAATACAGAGACAAACTGCCACTTTGTCATTTGATTATTACATACTTACAAACTCTGGCTAAAGTTTTCCTTTCTTCTTCATTTCTCTCGTTATTTTATATAATGATTGTTGTTAGTAACTTTTAAATTGAGTACTTAGGTAGTAACCTATGTTCAGGTGGATTTATGTTCAAATGAAAATTGGATTAATAGCATTCCAGAGATGATACACTGGACACAGTGACTGGTAGACTTTGCATCTAACATTTTTTAAAAGATGGAAAAAATTGCCATCTAAATTAAGAATTGTACCTATTAGGAGAAAGCATTGAGTTGTTACTGCTCAATGCAGTAACATTGAGGTGTTCCATAAAGTTTAAATATGTTTACAGGAAAATATATTCAGGATGTATATTTTGTAGATGTATATTTAGGAAGTATATTTAATAGAAGGATGCTGAGTAATCCAAGGGGTGGATTGTGGTGACTATTTTTCTCTCAGCTGCAAATTTACCTTTCTATATTCTCTTCTGTTCTCTTAGATCTGAAAAGACAGACCTCCTGACATCTGAGTTTCTACTATATTCCATTAATGGGAAGCATTAGAGGGAGATTTATTAGCACATAGGGCTGATACAAAACCCCATTCTGTTTGTAGTTACTATTAATACCACATCAAGAACAAAGGTTATCTCCATTCCCAACTGCTGGCACGAAGCACCATATACACTGTACCTCCTCAGAGGTCCAAGTACCAACCATCCAACATCTAATCACCAGGAGGATTGAGTTCCCTCAGCCAAGCTTCAGTGGTATTGTGGTCCCTTCTTTGAGCTCCTAGGTTCTAGGCCACGCTTACTACCTTTGGTTCCCTCTATCATAGGAAGGGCAGGTACTACCCGGAGTGACTAATACCTGAATTTCATCAGCATCCTGAAGTTTTCTAAAATCTGGCTAACCAATTCCTTATTTGCAATACTTAGCATGGTTTCTATTTTATTTTATTAGAATGTAATTGATACAGAATGAAAAAGGTCTGCCCCCTTCCCCCGCACAAAAATTACTTCTCATATTAAGTATGTACATATATATATAATTCACTGTAAATACATAGAAGTACCATTTTAAAGATATATTGATTTATTTGAGAGAGAGAGAGAACATGAATGGGGAGAAAGGCAGAGGGAGAGGGAGAGAAATCCTCAAGCAGACTCCCCACTGGGCAAGGAGCCTGACATGGAGCTGTATCCCAGGACCCTGAGATCATGACCTAAGCTGAAATCAAGAACTGGCTTTCAACTGACAGCCATCCAGATGCACCCCAAATATGTATTTTTAAATATTATATCTGAATAGTGAAATTTTAGAAGATTTTTATTATTGTATTTCCCAATATTTTCTGAATTTTCTGAATAAAACATCATTACTTCTACAGTAAGTATAAAATTAAAATGGAGGTAATGTCATATTATATGTTGGGAAGCAAAGTAGTCCCTGTTTCTGGGGCCTGGACATAATAGATCATTATTTCACAAAATATAGTCTATGGATCACTTGTACTAGAATCATCTGGGATGCCATTAAAAAAAAAAGGAACAGAAAGAAAAAGAAAAAAAAATCTTTAGTTTCTCTGCAGTGTCTTTGGATTAGTGTTAAGAATCTGAATTTCAGCAAGGGTCCCAGGTGATTCTTATGCATATATTGACTTTGAGATCAACCTCCCAAGGGTTGCTTATTTCCTCCTAAGCAAACACTGTTATCCTCACAAGACACATCTAACTGTAGACCTGACATTTTAAGGAAAAAAAAGAAACAGTACAATAAATGTATTACCTCCATTTAAGCCATCTGTCACTTTATTGGATGTTCATCCCCTTCATAAAACCTACTGTGTGATATCCATGTCACACTGCTGCCATATGAGACACTGTTCTTTAATCCCTCCATGAATTTTAGTTCCAATGGTTAAATTATTTGCATGCTAAGAGAGAGGTTTTTTTTTTTAATTTTCATTAACGATTGTGGCATTATAAATACATAAATAAGTAAAATAGGACTGTAAAATGATTTGTTATTATGAAAATGAAGTTGAATATTTGAGGAAAGCTATATAAAGTTGAGTGCTACCAAGTCAGAAATGGGAAAGGCACCCAAAAAGAGTAAGTAGAGGAATTTTATCATTCTAAAATACAGAATGGTATTGAAGTTTACTTCATTAAGTCCCTTTAAATTCCTGTTCTATGTTAAAAAACAAACTTGAGGGATCCCTGAGTGGCTCAGCGGTTTAGTGCCTGCCTGGAATCCCAGGATCAAGCCCCACATTGGGCTCCCTGCATGGAGCATGCTTCTCCCTCTGCCTGTGTCTCTGCCTCTCTCACTCTCTGTATCTCTCATGAATAAATAAATAAAATCTTTAAAAAAACAAAACTTGATGTTATAGAATATATATTATGACTGTTTATAGAAAAAAAACATGGTATGAAATCCAAATGCTGGATCATAGTAAAAGAAAAGTTCTGGATTCTTATCTCAAAATATTAGAGAACAAAGTATCTTCTTTGAGATTCACTTTTTCTGGTTAGTTGACCAAATACATATACACACCAGAAAGCACGTGGTAAAGTTTTGTAATATTTTCAAAATGATTTCCTGATTAAAATCCCTTAGAGGAGGTATAGAGGCTTCTTGTCTGAATTTGGATCAGGGATAAATCAAGATATCAATTTTGGCCTGATTAGACATAGAGAATAGAGGTAGTATCATACTCTAAGACATATTTTACTCTAGTTTAAAATTAAATTTCAGAAGTAAATTGCATGACTATTGGAAGACAAGCAAGCAAGCACTTCTTTTAATTTATCTATCTGATTTCAAGAATAGAAATCTAGCATCTTAAAAATGCAAAGGTTCTTAGAGATCAACTTTCAATTTAATACAGATTACTTCTTTTATTCCTTATGAAACAATAGTATGTTAGCATTTTCATTGTCAAATATTTCAGTACTTCATAATGCACTTCACACATTTTTCAGAAAATTGGAAGGTTTAATCTCTTCTTTTAAAATTATATTCTAAAAAATAATAATAAATAAATAAATAAATAAAATTATATTCTGAGAATTGGGTAAAATAGACCATTTAATATTTAAATATTATATAAGTGTTTTCCAAATTAAAAATTAATAGAATATTGTTGATTTTGGTAGGTTTGCTGGCACTGTTGTACAATTAGCATTGGGATTTTAAATTAGAGAGTATCACTAAGAAACGGACAGGGATTTCCTAATCAAGATTCATAGGTCTATGGGATCCCTGGGTGGCGCAGCGGTTTGGCGCCTGCCTTTGGCCCAGGGCGCGATCCTGGAGACCCGGGATCGAATCCCACATCAGGCTCCGGGTGCATGGAGCCTGCTTCTCCCTCCGCCTGTGTCTCTGCCTCTCTCTCTCTGTGACTATCATAAATAAATAAAAATTTAAAAAAAAAAAAGATTCATAGGTCTAGGTAAAAAAAAAAAAGCACAGCATAATTTGCAAACATATTAAAAGAAATACAATAATTAGGAAATTCCTGTTGTGTCATGAATATTTTAGGAACTTAGTGAATCACTTTTTTTTTAATTTTAATTTTTTTTTAGTGAATCACTTTTGATTTTTGTTTTTGAAATTGTTTTACACCATTCACCAAAATGGGACTTTCCAAAAATCGTTTAAGCTAGAAAGTATAATGTCCTGTGAATAGTGGAGTAAGGAGTCTTGGGGACATGATAAGGGGGAAGGGAGGAGACATGAAAGGAAAGCTTTCCTTTAAAGAAGCCATAAAAGAAGGAAGGTGGGCAGGAATAATGATATTTTAAAGATAGAGAAACACCGAAAAAAGTGTCAACTCTACAACAAATAATCAAAATTTAAATAAAAGGAGGTAAGAATGTAGTAAAAATGGAGCTTCAATTCAAATGTAGCCACATGTAAATTTTACTAAGAACAACTACTTATAAAATAAGTTGGATAATCAATAAAGGATTTTTTTAAGAATATTGGAAACTCTAATAGCTGGTAAATTATTTGTAATTATGCTGAATGTGTAATTGCCAGTGACACTGATGCTTATTGTATTTTATTTCCAAAATATTCCTAATTTAAATTGAATATAACATTATTCATCCAGTATATATCAACTGAAAATATCCATTTACTTTCCAGTTATGACAGGACAATGAAAATGCATGTGGGAATACACCGATGTCCTGAAAACTCATAGTTTTTTTCAGAATAACAAAAATAATAGATGAATTTACATTTTGAATGTTTTGAATTGCCTTTCTGTTCAACGTATTTTGTTGTAGTCCAAGAGTACAAAATTGACAATTTCAGTGTAATATATACTAATTTTCTGTTGACTAAATTATATTAAGCAAAGCATATCATTCCCAAATATGCTTCTGAACATCAGAATTGTAGTATTTTTTTACTGCTTTCTAGTTTTTGTTGTATTTAATTGTATATAAACAAAACAATTTCTCTATAAAATTTTTAAAAAGCTATTTCTCTATAAAATGAAAGAGTATTATAATTCATTTATCAACAAATTTACCACAAACTATATAATCAAATAAATATTGTCCCTTTCAAAACTTAGTGAGGAATGCTTGAATAAAAGAGTGTGGCTTATATTTTGCCATTATTATAATAATTTAGCTAGGGTTTTAAATACCATTCGGGGTCTGGATTTATTTTTAAGGTTTAAAGTATATTTTAAGTATAAACAAAACTGAGAGACCTTTATGCTTTGACAATGGCTTTGATTTTCAGGAACCAAACATCATAACTATCTAAACCTGAAAAAGCAATGGTTAATTAAAGTGGTTAATAATTTTGCCAAAGCAATGTACAATTATAAGATTATGAGATATGTATTAGACACTAAATTTATCTGTAAAGATTTATAAAACTGTTTTGAGATACAGTTGCATACAATAAGATACATTTATTAAAACAGTTTGCTATTTTATTGATGAATCTTATAACATATTTAAATGTGTTAATTGCTGATTTGTTAATAACTCAAAGGGAGATTAGCTATTTAATATCTTAATTATGTTTCAAGATATTATGGCTGTATCTTGACCATGGTGAATCAAATTTTGGAATAAACATTTGATGAGTGCAGACCAAAAATCCAATTCACTCTTCCTTTGCCAGCCCATTATCTCAACACAGGGTGTTGCCTCAAGGAGAGAAGGCATCATTTTCTGGTTAGTGTTGTGTCACTGTCTGGGGTAGTTGTAGTTCTTCTGCCACCACTGACAATCACTATTTTTTTCACACATATTTTGTATTCTGTTACCTCCATTAGCAATTAAATAAATAAAAAACACTCTAATTTTTAAAAATTATAAAAGAAAACATGCTAAGGGATTTGTATTTTTCAAGATCTCATTTTCATATTGCTATAGTTTATTCCATTATTGTATTGCTCTTTTAAAATAGGGATCAGTTCCAAGATTCAGAGTAATATAGGATAGTAACATAAATTTTACAATTATTTGGATATGGAAAGTACATGGAAACCAGTGCTTAGAAGGTAGGACAGGGGCACTGTTTCTTCATTCCTTCTTTTCCCATTTTGCCATATCTTCACAAGCTAGTATTCAGATTACAAGTTTAAAATACATGAGATATTTTCTGTTGTGGCTGATGGCACAACTTCTGACAATGTGTGATTTTTTTGAATAATAGCTATTCTAAAAATTTTTTTTTTTCTGTACTGCAGAAGTAGCTTAACAGGGTCTTAAAGAACCTGGGTGTCAAAAACATTGGGGATCCCTGGGTGGCTCAGTGGTTTAGCGCCTGCCTTCGGCCCAGGGCGTGATCCTGGAGTCCTCTAATCGAGTCCCCAAATCAAGTCGCGGAATCAAGTCCCGCGGATCAAGTCCCGCATTGGGCTCCCGCATGGAGCCTGCTTCTGCCTCTGCCTGTGTTTCTGCCTCTGTGTGTGTGTGTCTCTCATGAATAAATAAATAAAATCTTAAAAAAAACCACACACACAAAATCAAAACCCTTCATAATCTGTAGCTGAAACCTTCCTCTGCCTCCTTGGGTGAGCTACTCTGTGTTTCCTCTTTTATGAAAACAAAACAAAAAAAACTTTTATGAAAAAAAATACCCTCAAGACAGATTTTACTGTTAAATGGGAAAGCATCACCCACATTGAAGATTTCCAATCAATGTTAATCCATATCTCCCATAGGAGAGACTCAAAAGGACATCTTAATGAAAATTTTATTTCACCCGCTGCTTCTGTTAATTCAAAAATATTAATTTGGCACCTCCTATGTTCTGGGCACTGTCTTAGGGACAACAGTTACCTTAGTGAATGAAGGACTGTATAAATCCTTACACATAAGGGTCTTATATTTTAGAAGAGAGACGGATAAATATTTATTCCCCCTAGACAATCATACATCTATAGAGAAAAATAAAACATATAAGAGGCATATGGACTGACAGGGAGAGAGGTGAACATTTAAATAAAGTGCATCAGAAAAGACTTCCTGAGAGGAAAGGTTTTAAGGAAATACCTGAAAGATTACATCTGAAAACAGTTGAAATAAGCCATGGTAATATCTAAGGAATGACTATTTCCAGCAGAGGGAACAACAAATACTATGGTTCTAGAGGTAGCATATTGGCAAATTAGATGAACAGCAAGAAAGTCAGTATGGCTGGACCAGGGTGAGGAAGGGTGAGAATGACAAGCAGTCAGGGCAAAGTTGTTGGAAGACATGCAGACCTTCAAAAATCATTGTAAGAACTTTAGCTTTACTCCACTGGTGTGAAATCATCCAAGGGTTCAGAGAACCGGAGTAAAAACTTGGTTCAATGCATAGAATATGAAAAGGATAGAGCTGTGCCTTGCTATAAAGTCCAGGTTAGTAACAACAACAACCAGAAGTTGAAGAAACATTTGCAATATAGAGTGCTATGAGACATGATAGCAAGGATGAGTAGGAATCCTCCATATCCAAGTGTGCGGTTTCTGGCTTCTTGAAATTACAGCGTTGCCTTGGTAAACAAAAGTCACATCTTAGGACGCCTGGGTGGCTCATTGGTTAAGCATCTGCCTTTGGTTCAGGGCGTGATCCTGGAGTCCTGGGATTGAGTCATCCGGCTCCCTGCATGGAGCCTGCTTCTCCTTCTGCCTATGTCTCTGTCTCTGTCTCTCTCTCTCATGAATAAATAAATAAAATCTTCTTTTTTTTTTTTAAAGTCACATCTCACACTGGGAATATTCACTAAGAAAGTGATTAGTAAAAAAAAATGAGCTCAATTCAAATATTCTGTTCCATCTATTTTCTATCTAGACGCAGTCACTAACCAAGCAGGAACGATGCTTACTAAAGCACTGGGACAGAGTCATGGAGAGACTCTCTGCTATGCCAGGTAAATCTCCTCTAGTTTTTGCATTAAGAGGAAGTTTGGGGGGGTCCCAGAGTAGTGTTAGGCTAGTGAGGGCAGCAGCACCCAACATACTTTGGGTTGAGATTTTAAGGTATGGATGTATCCCAATAATTCAACAACTTATCTGGCCATAACAGTGTTTACGGGCTATCAGCCCTGCTTCTCATGCCAAACATTTCCCCCATTACATCAAAGTCTTTATTCTTTGTTGGTCAGTCTTTTTACTGGTTGTTGGCTATTTTAAACATCTAAAAACAATTCAAGCACAATGGCATGTGATTGCAAAGTAAAACTACAAATCTTATAAAATGTGTACATTTCATGAAATTTCTGAAAGTGATGTTGAAGAACTACATTAATTACTCGTAATGACTAACTTCATGAATCACTGGTAACTATTAATTAATGCAGTTAAATATAGTTAATATAGATCATGCATATTAATGTGGTTAAAAATACTACTGTGCTTTTTGGTGGAGAACAAAATTTTAAAAAGAAAATCAACAAGGTTTAAAGATGGGCTTTTCAAATAACTTGATTTGACAAGGCACACTTTAGAGAAAATTGACTTATGTTTTTTAAGTTTTTATTTAAATTCCAGTTAATTAGCATAAAGTGTAATATTAGTTTCAGGTGTACAATATCATGATTCAGCACTTCCATACAGCACTAGTGCTCTTCACATGTAAACTCCTTAATTCCCATCACCTTTGTAACCCATCCCCCCACTTCTATCCTCTCTAGTAACCATCAGTTTGTTCTCTATAGTTAAAACTCTGTTTCTTGGTTTGCCTCTCTCTCTCTTTTTTCCCCCTTTGCTTATTTGTTTTGTTTATTAAATTCCATGAGTGCACTTAATTCATTTTTATGATCATGTTACAAAACTTGGGTTATCTTTGTAATTATGATAGGTGATCATTATAATAATGTTTCAAAGTTAGATTTCCTTTATTAGAAAAGTTAGATATGAAGTCAAAACTAATTTCTTTTTTCTTTTTTTAAATTTATTTATTCATGAGAGACACACACACACACACATACACAGAGGCAGAGACACAGGCAGAGGGAGAAGCAGGCTCTATGCAGGGAGCCTGACATGGGACTCGATCCCGGGTCTCCAGGATCATACCCCAGGCTGAAGGTGGTGCTAAACCGCTGAGCCACCAGGTTGCCCCAAAACTAATTTCTTTATTGTCATTTATTTCATTATTTGTTTATCTTAAGAAAAGGAATATAGCTATATAAGTTAATTGTATTAAATATCAAGTAAAATAGGCATGCATAGTTTTAAAGTTTGTATTCCAAGATAAATGTCTTCTGAAACCATTTTTCAGTAGTTCCTATAATCTTTATATTAACATTTTTATTAACTTTTTATAGAAGTATGACATGCAGAGAATACAGATATATAACTGTAGAAATCAATTAAATTATATAATATTATCTGCAATTTTTAACATTTTTTGAAATGAATTTAGGTGGTTGTAGAGTTTATTATTAAATTCCATAAGAGAGATACCAACACCAGACTTGAGGATTGTCAGAGAACTTCCCGGAAATCATAGAATCTAGAAAAGGAAGAATAAATTTGAGAATTAGTTATATGTAATGCAGGTGCCACTCTTCCTCCAGTTTAATGACCTTGCTTCTCTCCCCTTTCAACCATGGGCCTGTCATATATCCACAATTTGTGGGGTGTGAAACTGATAGACCAAAAGTCCCTTCACTGCCATGGTACTTACCATGGGTCCTTACCACTCTGCAGGACACTCAGTGGGAGCTGAACTCGGGGCAGGTTGCAACTCCAATAATATCCGTACATTTTGTTTTCCTCCTCAACTTCTCCAACAGTCATATAGGCACACCGGGGTTGTAGGAACCCATGTTTAGGGTAAGCGAGTGCATGCAAAACTCTCCCTCTAGGGGCACCTGGGTGGCTCAGTGGTGAATTATCTGTCTTTGGCTCAGGTTATGATCCTGAGTCCCACATCAGAGCCTGCGTCTCTCTATGCCTATATCTCTGCCTCTCTCTCTATGTCTCTCACGAATAAATAAATAAAATCTTTAAAAAAAAGAAAGAAAACTGTCCCTCTATTTCAGGCTACACAGGCTCTCTTTTTATAACCATATTGTGAGATTGGGGGTGTTAGTCACTGGCAAGTAAGGATGACAGAGCTAATGATAACCCATCTTACTAGCTATAACCCATCTTACTAGCTATGGAATATACCATAACACACCTTGGGAAACAGTGCACAAGATCATTCATTCCTTCTTTAGTACTTCAAAGTGCCAACCCATTATTCAGGTTCAATTCCACTTTTAGATCATCTGAATTTGTGATATTCCAGTGCATTTTGTAGAGACAGTGGTAGTTAATAGTATAGGTTTTGGGGCCAGACAGCCTGGGTTTTAATTTGTTACACTCAAACATATCACTGTACTATTACACAAGTTACTTAACCTATGCCTTTGTCTCTTCATCTATAAAATGAAGATAATATCAGTGTCTGCATCATAGGTTATTATGAATTCAATTAATTACTATATATAAGTGTATTACATACATAGTTTTTAAATGTCTATCAGATATCACACGCTTAATTGAGTTTAACTGTTATATGAGTAAATAGCTAATTTTTTGAGACTCCATTTTCTTATCAACAAAAATAGCTAATTTTCTGAGACTCAATTTCCTTATCAACAAAATTAAAATACTAATATCTACTTTGCTGTGAATTTTATTATTTATTTATTTTTAAATTTTTATTTATGATAGGCACAGAGAGAGAGAGAGAGAGAGAGAGAGAGAGAAAGGCAGAGACACAGGCAGAGGGAGAAGCAGGCTCCATGCACCGGGAGCCCGACGTGGGATTCGATCCCGGGTCTCCAGGATCGCGCTGGGCCAAAGGCAGGCGCCAAACCGCTGCGCCACCCAGGGATTCCTGCTATGAATTTTAAATTAAATATATTAATGTTGGTAAAATTTAAGATGTTGGTTAGTGCAGGTAAAAGTGTCTGGAACACATTTGACTTGAGTGAAAATTCAGAGCTATGTCTCTCATTCAGTAATGTTAAGTAATGTTTCCTTTGAATCCAGTTGCCTTTTTAGGGAGTAGATAGAGAGTGGCAGAGTGACAAATAGCCATTATAGGGAGTTGAACTGATTTTCCAAAAGGTTATGAAATAATTAGAGAAAAATATTTTAAGTTGAACATGAATAAGACACCTTTAATTGGCAAATCAAATGTAAGTTCCTTCCATCTAATCTGTAGGACAGGTGTTTAAAAAGAATTGTAATAACAGATAGACATAACTCTAGAACTTTGCTCCCCTTAATCATAACATGTAAACTTTGATTTTCCTGTTAGAACGATACTTAAGGAACTGATAAATTTCTAAATGTAAACATTCCTTGTGCTTTTTTTTTCTTTTTTCATAAACGATATATAATAGTGATGTTCTTTAACAATTCAACAGTATAACTTACTTGGTTTTTATCTCTGGAAGTGTGAATTTCTATTAGCAAGTTCCTTGAAAACATGAACAAAAAGATATGTAACAGTTGTAGGCTAGCAGAATTTTGATTCTTTTTTATTCTTCCCTGGTTTTATAGTGCCATATGATTTTCATTTCCAATTGCAAGAACCTTTCTAAGGTTAAGGTTACATGCTTGACACTTAGCAAAATGTTTTTTTCCCAGTCATTTTGTTGTTGTTGTTGTTTGGTTAAATACTTCAGTCTGCTGGTATTTTTACACTCTGCAAGGGACACAGTGAATCTATATGTGATAACTTTTAGGGTCAAACATACAGACAGCATCCATAAAAGGATGTAATGTCATCTGTAAATTAAGCAGCAATTGGCCTCAGCCGTTACTTACTTAAGTATAGCATTTTGTCATTCTCTTTTATACTAAAAGATGTTCATATACTTATAATTGACAGAAAGGTTTAATTTGTGCTGGTTATAGTGCAATAAGAAAAGCAATACATAGATACTGATTTTTTTTAATTGGACTATGAACTTTGCTTAGTTACAAATATAGGGAGTTGCTGAGATTACAAAATTCCCTCTGATAGAAAAGAATTATTTCTTTGTGTTCCGCTAAATTTCTTACAGTATTCATTAGGAAGAATTATACTTCATTTAAATAAGGCAGTCCTTCTAAAGAAATAATCAATTCATTGGTTATATCACACCCAACACTGGAAATTACAAAGATTCTACTATTATAAAGAGGACCATATTTATTTTCTTTTGTTTTTATTTTTATTTCTACCAAATTTCTCCCTGAAATTTGTATTAATGACCTAGTATAGTTTCTAGGAGCTATTGTCTGTAAAGCTTAAAAAGTGTTTTGAAATGTATGCGAAAAAAAAAAAAAAAAGCAACAGGGGAGTTTTTCCTTTACTCCTATCAAACTTGAAGGAAAAGAAAAGTTAAGACCCAATAGAAAGACTGCTGGAATTTGATTGTTGAGGCTGTAGTCTGTACTGTAGGAAAGAATACAGTCCAGTGCAAAAAGCATTTGAATAGTCAGAGACAGGGAATTAAAGAGGTATCCACTCTGCCTGCCATCCTCTAGCCATGTGACCTTTGTTGAGTTCATCAAACTCAGGTTCAGTTTTCTCATCTGTGAGATGCTCTGCCTACCTTTAGGACATCCTCTGATTCTTTAATACAATAAATCAAAATGAAGTAAAAATATTAGAGGAGAGAGAATTGTCTCTATTCAATGATTAAAACACAGCACTTCCCACAAATGTACTGCATTTTTTTTTCCTATCCAGTGATATCCTTTTCTTTTTGCATTTTGATCTTCTTAAAGACATTGACTGATTGGGTATAAATATTCTGTTAGTTTAAGGAATTTCAGAAACACAACAAACTAGGGCATTGATACATATGGGGACTTAAAAATCCCCAAATAAATTTAATAGTTCACCCTCAAACCAGGAAGAAAGTTATCTTTTGAGTTTGAAAAACCCTTCAAACTCATTTGGTTAATAGGAAAGTACATATTGTAATACAGTATTAAGACTATAGCAATATTTTTATTACGAATTTATTGGAAGCTAGAAGTATATTTTTTAAAAATATACCTAAAATACTGTCCCATATCTCATTTGAGTAGACCAGGAATCACATAATAAGTTGGATTACCAAAAAAAAAAAATTGCATTATCTTTATGCTTGCATGTAAAGTTAGGACTACGTGTAAAATACTACCAAGTGTAGAATATTCTTTAAAAAATGCTCTTCATAAAAATCATTTTTCATAAGATACTATATGGTCTACTGTTAAAGAAATTTCATTACATTTATCATCCTAAACATATTAAGAAAGAGGGGGAAGATAAGTATATTTTATTAAAATTTTTGACAATGAAAATGTTTTAAATCAGAAAATCCAATTAATCATAATGCTAAAATTCCTAGAGAACTCTAACAACATGAAAAAATAATACATTGTAGGGAGTAGTTCTGGCTTTCATTATAGATATTTTGTCTTTCGTTTTCTCACACTATCCGATATCCACAAAAGTTTCTACCACGTGGTATCTATTTATTTAATGCATTATTTTATTTAATGTTTAGCAATATTGTTATAGCCAGGGCTCAATAAATATTTTTTGAGAGAATCATTAAATGAAAAGTAGGATTTTATATTGTTTATAATTTTAGGTTCAGTTTTGTTTTACATTTACTAAAATAAAAAATCTCTGAGTGTCCTAGGTTTATATTCTCTGGTTCTTATATCTCTAATTTTAAAGATTTACCTTCCCAAAATTTTTTATTGTAAGTATTGCTAGTATTGCTTCAGGAAGACACATTCTCAAATAGTTCCTCATACAGATTTTTTTTTTAGAGATTTCATTCATTTATTTATTTGAGAGACACAGAGAGAGAGAGAGAGAATGAGCAGGGAGGATGGGCAGAGGTGGAGAGGGAGAGAAAAATAAAGAGTAGACTCCCCGCTGAACAGGGAGCCCAATGAGGAGCTCATCCCAGGACCTGGAGATCATGACCTGAGTCCAAGGCAGACGCTTAACTGACTGAGCCACCCAGGCACCCCTCTCATACAGATTCTGAAATGCTCTCACCTTCATGTAAATTATAATCATTATTCTTTTTAACATCAAGAGTCTTTTGGTTCTTCTACTTAAATGCAATTATTCTGGCAGAGAATTAAATAATATGTAATAATCTGGGATCTGTTTTATATACATAAATTGGATTTATGTATGGATATCTATCTATCTATCTATCTATCTATCTATCTATATATAGCATTGAATGCTATTTAATATCCTTGTGCTCTGAAAGGAAAGGCAATTTTATAAATCTAAAAGATAAATCAATAAACAGCAAATGCTATGTAAAGTAGTCAACTAAGAGATTGAGCAAATGTGTGCGTATTAGTACAACCATTTTACTGTAATACATACTAGTCATTGATATACAAGGAATCATACTCTTAATGACTTAGCTGCAGGTAGAGTGCAAATTAGAAGCTTTTGAAAGATTCATTAACCATTTGACCTATTAAGTAACTTTTAGTTCATTAAAGAAATTAGTATAACTTGATAAGAGTGTGTGTGTGTGTGTGTGTGTGTGTGTGTGTATCTTGTGAGAAACAGATCTACATCACTTTGTCTTCATTATTTTAAGAAACTGGAATGCTATTCTCGAGAGGTGCAACTTCAGCTGCATTAAGTCCACAGAAATCCTTGAATAGTTACTTACATAGATTCTGTAGGCTCACAAGAGAGTCAGAGCATGAACCTGAGAAAATCCAGTATTCTGATAACTCCCTCCTTTCCTTTCTTATTTCTAAATCCCATGTCCTCTGATCTGTTTTGGTCTTCCTCAATTCTGCCAAGCAAAAAAATCCAATTGACATAATAAAATCAGAGTTAGATTCTATTTCTTAATCTATTCTATTTCTTAATCTCTAGTCACTTGCCATGTGACTTTGCACAGTTACTAAATTTCTCTAATCTTAATTTTTTCATGAGTAAAGGTTAAAGTTTATTTATTAGTATATTTGTGAATCTTTTTTTAAAAAATATTTATTTATTTATTCATGAGAGACACAGAGAAAGAGAGAGGCAGAGACATAGGCAGAGGGAGAAGCAGGCTCCATGCAGGGAGCCCAATGTGGGACTTGATCCTGGGACTCCAGGATCATGCCCTGAGCCTAAGGCAGACGCTCAATCGCTGAGCCACCAAGGTGTCCCTATAGTTAGTTGTGAATCTTAAACTCTATAAAGTACATGGCACATAGTAGACACAGAATAAATGTTTTGGACCTTTCCATCATACCACATTTCATACTTACTTCCTTTGTGATATTTACTGTACTGTATTATTATATAGTTATGTAACTGCATTTTGTTATAATGTTATTTTGTAACCAAATAGATTCTGTTATAATCTTTGAATCTTCAATGTTTAGGGATAGCCTACATAGCTAATCTCTCTATATATATGTAATCCTTTTCTCTCTCCCTCTCTTTTTCTATATACACACACAAACATGTGTTGCTCTTGTTGAATGGATAAGTGATAGCAATTGATTGGCAAACTCAGAAAGTAAAGTTTCTCATGGAGCAATTAAACCATTAAATGAAATAGTGCATTAGAAACATACCTAGCATACTAAGTACTCAAAAATTTTTTAGCTATATTATTATTATAAAATGATCTCTGATAAATAAAGTTCTGAGGGAACCTCAGAGAAGATTACTTTTGTGCATTGGACAAGATATCACAAAATGGTCAAAATATAATCTGAGTTCTTAAGGATCAGTAAAAAATTACCAGGTCCTATTTCATGTACCTGGATATAAATCACAGTTTTTAAGCATATGTAACTGCAAGTGACAAATAGTAGGCATCTATTTGTGCAATTAATATTTAACACATTGAAAGTAATAAAATATAGATGGGATAAAACTGGGAGATATTTTGTCGCTGGATAGTAAACATGCTTCCTAACTTAGGATAACATATTAATTCAACATACTTAAACTACAAGATAGAGAATCTAAAATACCATACTTACAAGTTTAATTTTAATTTTAATTTTCTTATACAACTCATTCTTTAATTCCGGTAGCCCTTCAAAAATCATATCAAGTCACCTATCAAACATTCCATCACTAATTTTCTTCAATATGCAAAAAAACTCTCAAAACTGATGAGATAACATAAGAAACTTTATGGTAGCAAAGCATGGATGTATACTCTGTGAGATGTGAAAGAAAGTTGTCCTTATTATATCCTAAAACAGATTGGAAAAGATTTACCCTACTTCTGATTAATGAGAAATGTTAAAGGTTATTAAAATGTGTGGGTAAGTAAAAAAAAAAAGATGCATTTATTTCTGTGAAATTGTGATAGAAGAGAAAATCATCAACAGAGTAAACCTATTAAATAGACTATGGTTTAATCCTATCATTAAAAAACAACAGTAATGACCACCTACACAACAAACAAACAGCAAGTAAAACAGCTTCTGTCCTATCCTTTGGAAAATAGTCAAATGGAAAATTTTATCCAGAATTTAATTATTAAGAGCTCAGAAACACTCTTCCCTATCAACAGTACCCTGATCCCAAGAAGAGATTTTTCAAAAAACCTCAAAAGTTCTAGGTTTGGGAAAGGCACTTTCTGAGATTCTGATATTCACTTGTAAATTCCATACTCAAGAAAAATTATATCTCAGGTTCCTTTAAATTAAAAAAACCTATGATATTAAGGGAGAAAAGAAAAATGAAATAGCAGTTGGCCATGCCTTAATGATTTAACTTGGCATCTGGTCAAATGACCTGGGCAAATGTTCTTTTGAAAAATGTCATAGAATTTTTATTAATGATGAATATTTAAGGTCTCAAACCATACTCATCTTAAAGAAGACTACTTTAGCAATCTAGATTCTGTCAGAATTGGATTTTGAATGACTTGACCCTCATAATTATTGAACTAGTTCTGCATGCAAATGTAGTCTAAATCACCTTTCTGTCAAGCATCCAAATTCTTTTGTTGAATATGAACAAAACATGCACCAAAAATTAAAGAAACCTGTAAACATTTATTTTGTCAGGAAACTGGGAATTTCCATTCAGTTGCATATTGCAATGCTGAATTTTGTGGGCTTAAAATTTGTAAAACTAGTTTCATAGACAATGTAATTTTTAGGAAGTACTCATTGCCCTAATACCAGGGAAATATAAATAAATATAAAATGTCGGGAGTGAGAGAATTGAATCTTTTTGGTCTTCAAGTGAATAAACAAACTTGAACAATAACAACAACAATAATAATTTATTTTTTAAATATTTTTATTTTATATAAAGTGAGCACGTATCATATGACAGGGATTTCCTTAGTGTTTTCTTTGAATTTTCTCATCTATAGTTTCTGTGTAAGACAATGGCACAAGATCCTAGACCTAGTAAATGACAGAACAAGAATTGAGTGGAGTGATTTTTGAAATGAAAGTTGCAAATTCATCATGGAGTGTATGTTCCAGAATGCAAGAAAACAGGATCCAAATCCCAGTTCTACTACTTATTAGCAGTAAAACTTCCTGAATCTTGACTCCATTGGGCCACAGTTTTCTTATCTATAAAATATGGATAATAATATCTGTTCCATAGAGTCCTATAAGATTTTTTGTATGTGGTTATATAAACTATTTTTATTAGTTTAAGTACAGCTATTTTTTCAAGTTTTTATTTAATTTTCTAATTAGCTAACATATAGTATAATATTAGTTTCAAGAGTAGAACTCAGTGATTCATCACTTATACCTACAACACCCAGTGCTCATCACAAATGCCCCCCCCTTAATTTTTTAAAGATTTTTATTTATTTATTCATGAGAGACACAGGGAGAGAGAGGCAGAGACACAGGCAGAGGGAGAAGCAGGCTCCATGCAGGGAGCCCAATGTGGGACTCGATCTCAGGACTCCAGGATCACAACCTGAGCAGAAGCCAGACACTTTTTTTTTTTTTTTAAGTAACAAATGCAACTTTAATTGATCTCTGGATAAAAACTACTCAGCGGAAAAAAAAAAAAAAAAAAAAAAAAACTACTCAGCGCAGGTCAATAACCATGGCAGCCCCTACTCTGTTGGAGCCATGTCCTGCATGGTCTTCAGGACCTAGGTTAACGGGCTATTTGCATTATTTCATGTCATCCACAGTATTAGAAAAACAAGACATTAGATCAGTTTAGATGAAATGCACTGCTGGCAGCCAAATCCAGCCATTATATTCCATATTAATATAAATAATTATATATATTATATAATTATATATATATTATATATATGTTATATATATTATATATATTATATAATTAATATAAATATATTTTGATCTTCTACTTGTTGACATAAGGTTTTATGGCATCTTCCTTGGAAGTCTCTTTCAGCTGATTCCAGGCATCCCACTTGGCCTTGCCTCTGAGATCCAACAGCCAAAGCCATTCTGTGTTTACGTGACCTACAGTTGCTTGCTTGTAGTGGCTGTAGATGAACAACATCTCAACATCTGCTGGCTTGGTCTTGAAGTACTTAACATCCTCAGCAGCTTTGTCAAATTCAGCCTGAAACATGCTGGCGGGGTTGAGAGGCTTCAAAGGTCTGGCTTTGGCTCAGGCATTCCAAGTACCCTCTTAATACCTATTGCACATTTATTTTTAATTTTTATTTTTTAGATTTTATTTATTTATTAGAGACAGAGGTGGAGGGGAGAGAGAGAGAGGCAGAGGCAGAAGCAGGCTCCATGCAGGGAGCCTGACATGGGACTCGATCTGGGTTTTCAGGATCATGCCCTGGGCTGAAGGCGGTGCTAAACCCTAAGCCACTGGGGCTGCCCCCTATTGCACATTTTTAACCCATCCCCCCACCAACCTTGCATCCAGCAATCCTGTTTGTTATCTATAGTTAAGAGTACTATAGAGTAAGAGTACTATGTACTATAAGATTTAAGAGTATAGGTAAGAGTACATTTTATGGTTTACCTCCCTCTCTCTTTTTTCCCCCATGTTTATCAGTTTTGTTTCTTAAATTCCACATCTGAATGCAATCATATGGTATTTTTCATTTTCTGACTTATTTTGCTTGGCATTATACTCTCTAGTTCTATCCACGTTGTTCAAAATTGGCAAAATTTCATCTTTTTTTATGGCTGAGTAATATCCTTTCTCTCTCTCTCTCTCTCTCTCTCTCTCTCTCTCTCTATATATATATATATATATATATATATATATATATATATATATACCACTGTCTCTAAATATATATATAGTCTCCGACTCCACGCTGAGCATGGAGCCTGACACAGGACTCTATCCTATATATATATGATATATATTTTGTATATGTTATACATATGTATGTATCTTACTTCTTCATATATATGTTATATATATTATATTTATGAGTCTCACTTTTTCATTTACATGTTATATATATATATATATATATTAATATATATGTATCTCACTTCTTTATTCATCAGTTGTAGGACATTTTGGCTCTTTCCATAATTTAGCTGGTGTTGATAATGCTGCTATAAACCTCAGGGTGCATGTGTTCCTTCAAATTAGTATTTTTGTACCCTTTGGGCAAATACCTAGTAGTGCAATTGGTGAGTTGTAGGGTAGTTCTGTTTTTAGTTTTTGAGGAACCTGCATACTGTTTTCCAGAGTGGCTATACCAGTTTGCATTCCTATCAATAAGTGTAAGTATGTTCCCCTTTCTCCACATCCTCACCAACATATGTTGTCTCCTGTGTTGTTAATTTTAGCCATTTTGATAGGTGGGAGGTGATTATCTCATCGTAGTTTTGATTTGTATTTCCCTGGGGATAATGATATGGAGCATATTTTCATATATCTGTTAACCAACTGTATGTAGTTTTTTGAAAAATGTCTATTCATGTCTTCTACCCATTTTATAACCGGATTATTTGTTTTTTGAGTGTTGAGTTTGATAAGTTCTTTTTATATTCCATCAGATATGTCATTTACAAATATCTTCTCCCATTCTGATAATTGCCTTTTAGTTTTGTTGATTATTTCCTTCACCATGCAGATTTTTATCTTGATGATGTCCCAATAGTTCATTTTTGCTTTTGTTCCTCTTGCCTCAGGAGACATAATCAGAAAGAGGCTGCTGGGGCTGATGTCAAGGAGGTTGCTGCCTGTGTTCTCTTATTGGATTTTATAGTTTCCTATTTCACATTTAGGTCTTTCATCCATTTTGAATTTATTTTTGCGTATGGTGTAAGAAAGTGGTCCAATTTCATTTCATTCTTCTGCATGTTGCTGTCCAGTTTTCTCAACACAATTTGTTGAAGAGAGATTCTTTTTTCCCACTGGGTATTCTTTCCTGCCTTGACAAAGATTAATTGACCATATAGTTGTGGGTCCATTTCTGGGTTTTCTAGTCTGCTCCATTGATCTATGTCTGTTTTTGTTCCAGTACCATACTGCCTTGATCACTACAGCTTTGTAATATGGCTCAAGTTCTGGAACTGTGATGCCTTCAGCTTTTCTTTTCTTTTTTAAGATTGTTTTGATGATTTGGGGTCTCTTGTGCTGACATACAGATTTTAGGATTGTTTGTCTATTAAAAATACTGGTGGTATTGTGATAGGGATTGCATTAAATACATAGATTGCTTTGGATTGTATAGACATTTTAACAATATTTATTCTATTGATCCATGGGAATAAATGTTTTTCCATTTCTTTGTGTCATCTTCAATTTCTTTCATAAGTGACCTATAGCTTTCAGAGGACAGATCTTCTAGTGTTTGGTTAGGTTTACACTTATGCATTTTATTGGTTTGGGCTGCAATTGTAAATGTGATTGACTCCTTGACTTTCTTTCTTTCTTTCTTTCTTTCTTTCTTTCTTTCTTTCTTTCTTTCGAGAGGGCACAGCAGGAAGAGCAGAAGGAGAGGGAGAAAGAATCTCAAGCAGACACCACATGGAGCCTGACACAGGGCCCTATCCCATGACCTCAACATCACCACCTGAGCAGAAACCAAGAAATGGACTCCCAACTGACTGCACCACCTAGGAGCCCCTCAATTCCTCTTTCTGATGCTTCATTATTGGTGTATAGAAATGTCACAAATTTCTGTACCTTTATTTTGTATCTAGTGACTTTATTGAACTCGTGTATCACTTTTAGCAATTTTTTGGTAGTCTTTTGGGTTTTCTACATAGAGTATCTTGTCAATTGTGAAGAGTAAAAGTTTGCGTTCTTCCTTGCTAATTTGGATACCTTTTATTTCTTTGTGTTGTTTGATGGCTGTGGCTAAGACTTCCACTACCATGTCAAATAAATAATAATGGTAATAACAATGGTACGAGTGGTCTTGTTCCAGACCATAGATGGAAAACTTTTTCCCCATTGAGGATGATATTAGCTGTGGGTCTTTTGTTTATGACCTTTATGATATTGAGGTATGTTCCCTCTAAACCTATTTTTTTGAGGATTTTTATCAAGACTGGATGTTTTACTTTGTCAAATTCTTTTACTGCATCTATTGAGAGGATCATATGGTTTTTATTCTCTCTTCTATTAATGTTGTGTATCACACTGATTGATTTGCAAGTATTGAACCACACTTGCAGCCCAGGAACAAATCCCAGTTTATTATGAAAAATGATTTTATAATATATTGTTGGATTTCGTTTTCAAGTATTTTGTTGAGAAATGTTGCATCCATGTTCATGAGGAATATTGACCTGTAATTATCCTTTTTAGTGAGATCTTTGTCTGGTTTTGGAATCAAGGTAATGCTGGCTTTGTAGAATGAGTTTGGAAGTTTTCCTTCCATTTCTATTTTTGGAAGAGTTTGAGAAGAATAAATATTAATTCTTCTTTAAATGTTTGGTAGAATTTCCCTGGGAAGCCATCTGGTCCTGTATTTTTGTTTTTTGGGATATTTTTGATTACTGATTTCATTTTTTTGATGTTTATCAGTCTGTTCAAATTTTCTGTTTCTTCCTATTTCACTTCGGTAGTTCATATGGTTCTAAAAATTTATCAAATTTTTCTAGATTGCTCATTTTGTTGACATAATTTTTCATAAGATTCTTTTATAATCGTTTATATTTCTGTGGCGTTGGTTGTGATCTGTCTTCTCTCATTTGTGATTTTATTTATTGGGGTCCTTTCTCTTTTCTTTTTGTTAAGTCTGGCTAGGTGTTCATCAATTTTATTAATTCTTTCAAAGAACCAGCTCCTAGTTCCATTGATCTATTCTATTGTGTTTTTTGTTTTGTTTTGTTTTGTTTTAGTTTCTGTATCATTTATTTCTGCTCTAATCTTTATTATTTATCTTCTTCTGTTGGTTTTAGGCTTCATTTGTTGTTCTTCATCTAGCTCCGTTAGGTGTAAAGTTAGGTTGTGTATTTGAGATTTTTCTTGCTTCTTAAGGTAGACCTTTGTTGCCATTGCTTCTCTCTTATGACCACTTTTGCTGCATTCCAAAGGTTTTGGACTGTCATGTTTTCATTTTCATTTGTTTCTGTGTAGTTTTATTTCTTCTTTAACTTCCTGGTTAACCCATTCAATCTTTAGTATGATGTTCTTTAACCTACTTGTATTTGTGTCCTTTCCAATTTGTGTGTGTGTGTGTGTGTGTATGTGTTATTGACTTCAAGTTTCATAGTTTTGTGGTCAGAAAATATGCATAGTATGATCTCAATCTTTGGGTTAGTGTTTTTGTTATGAGATCCTCTGTGTACCTTCCCTTTTCTTGATCTGTCTTCTCTCTCTGTGATCAGGACTTCCTCCCCTCTGTAGTACTCACAATCCTCTCCTCTAAATCACGTCTCTGCTCTCCCACCTTCCATAAGGAGGCCTTTTCTCCTCTAGTTGTGCATTTTGTTCTGTCACTCCTCAAATCGATTTCTTAGGTTTTCAGAATGATTTCCATTTATTTAGCTGTGCTCCAGAAATGAGGCAAACCTAGAGTCTTCCTTCTTCTGCCATCTTCCCAACTTCCTTTCTATAACAGTAAGATGAGAGGATACATATGACACTCTAAGAAGACTGACACATAACTCAATGCTTTATTGTTATTGCTATTTTATCATTATTTATTGCTTTATTTCCTTTTAGCCACTATTTTTGTTTGCTTTTATTATTTTTTGGTCACTCAGTTTCTTATTCTGTTTATTTAGTTTCCTCTTTTTAAAAATTTTAATTACAGTATAGTTGACATACAGTGTTATATTAGTTTCATGTGTACAATATACTGATTCAACAATTCTATACATTACTCAGTGCTCATCATGGTAAGTATACTCTTAAACCTCTTCACCTATTTCATGCATCCCCCCACCTCTCCTCTGGTAACCATCAGTTTGTTCTCTTTAGTTAAGAGTCTGTTTTCAGTTTGTCTCATTGTTTTCCTTTGTTCATTTGTTTCTTAAATTCCATCTATGAGTGAAATAATATGGTATGGTCCTCTGACTGACTTATTTCACTTAGCATTGTACCTCTAGATCCATCCACTGAAAATGACTAGATTTCATTCTTTCTTTATGACTAATATTCAGCCATATATGCATACATACATCTATATACCACATTCTTTATACATTCGTCTTTTGAGGGACATTTGGGCTACTTCCATAATGTGGCTATTGTAAGTAATACTACAATAAACATAAGGGTGCATATATCTTTTTGAGTCAATGTTTTTGTATTCTTTAGATAAATACCCAGTAGTAGAATTACTGAATTCTGTTTTTAACCTTTTGAATAACTTCCATACTATTTTCCACAGCAGCTACACCAGTTTGCATTCCCACCAACAGTCATGAGAGTTCCTAGCAACTATTTAAATCACAATTGTTATTTTATATACTATAGAGATATAATAAATAACTTAGAATTTATCATAGGTTAATATAATTTCAGAAGGTAGAATTGTGGTATGTCAAAAATTAGGAAATTCCTGCCCCCATAATGTGTAATATATTCCTGACTGTATTACTACATACCTAGTCTAAATAATAATAATAATAATAATAAATGTATAAGATTAAAATATAAAAATAAAGCAATTATATGTACCCACAATCGGGCTGATTCTACATATACTATATAAAAGAAGAGGTCGAGGAGAAAAAGAGAAAAGAAAACTGCAAAGCTATTGAATGCTTATATGTGTCAGATTCCATGTTGTTCATACTCTGCCTACCTCTCTAGGCTTATACTGTGACTCTCACCTGTATTCTTTCTTTTCACTCAGTTTTCCATACTATCTATTGCTCCCTCGACACAGGCTTTGCACATAATTCTCTTCTTCTCAAATGCTCCTCTTGAACTTCTTCACTTGGTTAATGTTGAATCATCCTTTAGATGGGAACTGAATCATCAATCACTTGCTTTTAGAAAAGCCTTCTCTGACAAAGCAGGATCTATACTGTAGTCTCTGAAATCAAGTGCCTCTCCTTCAAAATGATCATAATAGTTGCAACTTCATATTTATTTGTGCTTTTTGATTATTGTCTGTCTCTCCTCTTGATTGAATTAATAATAGCTAATTTGTATTAAGTATTCCATAGGAAGTCTATATTGTTTAATGTGCTTTTACATATTAACTAATTAAACTTCTTATAGCAACCCAAAGAGTAAATTCTATTGTTAATATCACTGTGCAGAAAATATCAAGTACATTTTCTAAGGTCACAAACCTGTAAGACAGGATTCACATCCAGGCATTACATTCAGAGTACATTCTCTTAATCATTTCAGTTGTTACCTCTTAGGAGCTGCAAAAGGATTGATGTTACCACTATTGTATCCTTGAGAATAAGCACAGTGATTGAATGTAAATTGGTAGAACCTCATTAAAAGATATTTTGGCATTATCTATCAAAATGTAGAATGTACTTATATTTTGAACTAGCAATTGTATTTCTAGGGTTATCTTGCACACTAATGGTCCATGTGCTCAAAATATAGGTAAGGTCATACATTGCTTTACTGTATATAGTAGCAATATGCTGAGACAATGGCAGAGTCAATCAGAAGACTGAATAAATACATCACCATATAACCATATGAGTGAATGCTTTATAGCCATATAAAAATTAGAGCTATGTTGCTGATACGAAATATACCCAATATATAAAACTAAACAAATAAACAAAAATGAAAAAGTTAAGAGCAAAACAGTATTTAAAAGCTTATTACCATTTTTTGTGCTTATGACCATTTTTAAGGTGCATATATGTATGTATATAGTCAGAATATCTAGAAAGATAAGAGAAATTGTTAATAGTGATTGCCTTTATTAAAGTGAATAGGGGCACTAGACGTCAGTATTAAAGTCACTATTTCTCAATGCCCATTATATTGTATTGTTTTCTTTTTCTAATCACATATGTTGCTTTATTTAATTTCAAAAAAATTAGCTTATGGGTTAGGAGGTGTAATAGCTCAATTAAAATATTTCAAAGAAAAATTGTAAGGCAAGTACACAATCTCTTTAAAACACGTATATCATTTCCCTTCAAGGATTATCTAACAAGAAATTGAGAAAAATAACTTAAAACTTTAAGGCTATCTGCATATATAGCAGAAAAGGGATGAAACCAGCTTTTTGGTGTACATTTAAGAAAAATCCGGGGTAGCCACTTTTATATAATGGGTAAATAATGACTCATCTTTAGGGAGATGGGTGTTTCTTTAGCAAAGCACTTTCAAGGGCATTTGGGGAAGTAACAATGAGCAACCTGACTCCCACACCTTTAGCCTCAAAGCAGAGTCACAAAAAATGAAGTTAGAGCTGAATTTTATGCAGAATAAATGAAGGAAATCTTGGGTTTTCTTGGATAGCTTTGTAGTGAGGGGACTATAAAGTAAAGGAAGAGCATTTAGGACAAAAGAGGACCCAGAGTAACAAATCAGATTGTGTGCAATGATTACTACTAGGTACCATGATAGTTAACACTTAATTTTTAGTTGTTTCCTTTTCTCCAAATCATTCAGAAAACGTAACCACAGAAGCTAATCTTTGCAAAAGATGCTTTGGAATATTAAAAATAAAGTTAAGTTGTGGTCAAGATGGGGTGGCAAATATCAATTACAGGACCAAGAAGGATGGTTACGGATTATCCGGCTGCAGGTTAAGAAAAGCAGGCGGCAGAGTAGATGAACAATGGAAACATAACCACCCTTTTTCTTTTTCTCATACAACTGAAATTCTTTAAACATACTGAAAGGCTTCTAAGATTCCCACAGTAAAGGAAGAGGGCATTGAAGCATTTAAAAATACTTTAATATGGGATATTTTAAAGCTGAAGAATTGGGACTTGTCCTTGGAGAGCTCAGATTTATATATATTAAGGAAAATATGCTACTGAAGTAAAAGAATGTTTACTTTAAATTTTACCAGAAGTTTCATAATAAAATGTTAAAATTTTATCTTCTAAACTCCAAATCTATCATAAATTTGTTAAACTGTGTACATTTAGTTTGGTCATGAGATACACTAAAATTGAAATAAAAGAATTTTTAATATTTATCATAAAATTGTGAAATATAAATTCTAGACAGACTAGATTTATATTCAAACATTTTTTCCCAGAATCTTACTCACTTGGCAGTCTTCAGAATGGTGCATCTGGTGATTTTAAGACCATTCTTAAGTACAGGCCAAGGCTACACATCCAGCTAACTTTCCACTTTAATTTAAATAATTTTTATATTAGCTGAATTTTTAGTTCAGCATAAGTTTTCATTTGCTGAATCTTGGACTTTAATGGTGGAGTAATATAAGAAGGCAAATTTGGATATGATTAGGAAAAGACAAATTATTAAATAAAAAACCTTTGTTGTTCACAGTGGTACTTTCCAGGGTATATAACTCTAGAATACTATCTCCTAGACATTACATATGAGAAGAATATTAATCTGGCAAATCACCACACACACATAAGCACAATAACAATAACAACAAATCATATTAATAAATCATATGAAATAACATTAAATAATACTAATCGATTTTTCTCATTAATTTTGATTCAAGAGTAATGTGCTTTCCTGAATTATTTTGCTTTTTATATTTGACATAGTATTTTTCTACCCTCACTTTCTAAAAAGTTTTTTTTTTCTTTTAATTTTGTTTTTCTCTACTCCTGGCAAATCAGTTTTTCCTATTTGCTTATTTTTAAGCATCTATTGCTTTTTTGTTTCAATTATTATTTTTCGCATTTTATCAGAGGATCTAAGTTTGGAGAAAAAATTTATAATATTCATGCCAATATAATTTTTTAAGTTTTTATTTAAATTCTAGTTAGCTAATGTACAGTGTAATATTAGTTTCAGATGCACAGTATAGTGATTCAACAATTCCATACATCACCTGGTGCTCCTCACAAAAATGGACCCCTTAATCCCCATCATCTATTTAATCTATCCCCCTCCTTCCTTTTGGCACTATCAGTTTGTTCTCTGTTTGAGTCTCTTATGATTTGCCTCCCTCCCTTTTAAAATTTTTATCCCTTTGCTCTTTCATAGTGTTTCTTAAATTCTACATATGAGTGAAATCATAGCATACTTGTCTTTCTGATTTATTTTGCTTAACATCATATTCTTTAGCTCCATCC
Organism: Vulpes vulpes; assembly: GCF_048418805.1. Lineage (NCBI taxonomy): Eukaryota > Metazoa > Chordata > Mammalia > Carnivora > Canidae > Vulpes > Vulpes vulpes. The sequence continues at coordinate 29,046,080 of NC_132787.1, read as the reverse complement.
ATGTCATTGCACATAAAAAGATTTCATTTTTGTATGGCTGAATAATATTCAATTGTATATATACATCACATCTTCTTTACCCAATTCATCACTCCGTGGACATGTGGGCTACTTCCATAATTAGGCTATTGTTAATAATATTTCTCTATCACGGCGCATATGTCTCTTCATATTAGGATTTTTGTATTCTTTTTTTTAAATATTTTATTTATTTAGTCATGAGAGACAGAGAGAGAGAGAAAGAAAGAGAGAGAGAGAGGCAGAGACACAAGCAGAGGGAGAAGCAGGCTCCATGCAGGGAGCCCCATGTGGGACTCCATCCCGGAACTCCAGGATCATGCCTTGAGCCAAAGGCAGACGTTTAACTGCTGAACCACTGAGGCGTCCCTATTTTTGTATTCCTTAGGTAAATACCTAGTAATGCAATTGCTGGATCATAGAGTACTTCTATTTGTACCTTTTTGAGGAACCTCCTTACTTGTTTCCATTGTGGCTGCACCAGTTTATATTCCCATCAAGATACAAGAGGGCTCCCCTTTCTCTACATCCTCACTAACACCTGTTGTTCCCGGTGTTGCTGATTTTAGCCATTTTGACAGGTGTAAGGTGATATGTCATTGTAGTTGTGATTTGCATTTCCCTGATGATGAGTAAAATATAGAGCATCTTTTCATGTGTCTGTTGGCCATCTATGTCTTCTTTGGAGAAATGTCTATCCATGTCTTCTGTCCATTTTAATTGGATTATTCATTTGTGGGCTGTTGAATTTTGTAAGTTCTTTGGATATTTTGGATATTAACCCTTTACTAGACATGTCACTTGCAAATATCTTTTCTAATAAGAAAATAATAATAATATAATATATAATCTATATAATAATATAGATTGTCTTTTAGTTTTGCTGAATATTTCCTTCACTCTGCAAAAGCTTTTTATTTTGATGTAGTCCCAATAGTTGTTTTTTTTTTTTTTTTTTTCAATTTTTTCCCTCTTGCTTCAGGAGAAAGATTTGGAAAAATGTCGCTACAGTTGATGTCAAAAGAATATGGCTTGCATTCTCTTGTAGGATTTTTTGTTTGTTTCAGGTATCACATTTAGGTCTTTAATTCATTATGAATTTATTTATTATTTATTTATTTTTTGACTAGATAGAAAGCACTCTCAAGGTGGTGCCAACTTTTATTTTCTCCAATAATGCTTTGACATTTCCATTTTCTCAATTCCTTTTTTTTCATAGATTTATTTTTTATTGGTGTTCAATTTGCCAACATATAGAATAACACTCAGTGCTCATCCCATCAAGTGCCCCCCTCAGTGCCCGTCACCCAGTCACCACCACCCCCAGCCCACCTCCCTTTCTACCACCCTTAGGTCGTTTCCCAGAGTTGGGAGTCTCATGTTCTGTCTCCCTTTCTGATATTTCCCACTCATTTTTTCTCCTTGAATTTATATATTTTGTTACTGTGTGCATGGTGTAACAATGTGGTCCAGTTTTATTCTTCTACATGTTTCTGTCCAGTTTTCCCAACACAATTTGTTGAAGAGATATTCTTTTTCCCATAGGATATTCTTTTCTGCCTTGTCAAAGATTAATTAACCATATAGTTGTGGGTCCATTTCTGGATTTTCTATTCTGTTCCATTGCTTTATGTCTGTTTTTGTTCAGTGCCATAGTGTCTTGGTGACTATAGCTATGTAATACAACTTGAATTCCAGAATTGTGATGCCTCCAGCTTTGCTTTTCTTTTTCAAAATTGCTTTGAACTATTTGGGGTCTTTTGTGGTTCCATACAGACTTTAGAATTGTTTGTTCTAAGCTTTATGAAAAATGTTGTTGGTATTTTGATGATAATTGCACTGAATGTGTAGATTGATTTGGAGAGAATAGACATTTTAACATTTATTCTTTCAATCCATGAGCATGGAATGTATTTCCATTTCTTTGTGTTGTATTCAATTTCTTTCATCAATGTTTTATAGTTTTCAGAGCACAGGTCTTTCAGTACTTTAGTTGGGTTTATTCCTAGGTATCTTCGTGGTTTTGGTGCAACTATAAATGATATTGATTCCTTAATGTCTTTCTGCTGCTTCCTTACTGATGTATAGAAATGCAACAGATTTCTATGCATTTATTTTGTATCCTGCAACTTTACTGAATTTTCATTTCTAGCATTTTTGTGTGTGTGTGTGTGGAGTCTTTTGGATTTTCTATATACAGTATCACATCTTCTGCAAACAGTAAAGTTTGACTTCTTGATGATTTGTATGCTTTTTACTTCTTTGTGTTGCCTGATTTCTCTGGCTAGGACTTCCAGTATCATGTTAAATAACAATGGTGAGAGTGGACATCCCTGTCTTGTTCCTGACCCTAGAGGAAAAGCTCTCAGTTTTCCCATATTTAGGATGATATTAGCTGTGGGTTTTTCATATATGGCCTTTATGTTGAGGTATGTTCTCTCTAACCTACGCTGTTGAGTAGATTATCAAGAATGAATATTGTACTTTCAAATGCTCTTTCAGTATCTATTGAAATGGTCATGAGGTTCTTATCCTTTCCTTTAATGTGATGTATCACATTGATTAACTTGCAAATATTGAAACACTCTACCAACCCAAGAACAAATAGCACTTGATCCTAGTGAATGATTTTTTTAATGTATTGTTGTGTTTCGTTTGCTAGTATTTTGTTGAGTATTTTTGGATCTATGTTTGTCAGTTACATTGTCCTATAGTTTTCTTTTTTAGTAGTGCTTTTATGTGGTTTTGGTATCAAAGTCATGCTGACCTCATAAAATGAATTTGGAAGTTTATCTTCCTTTAATATTTTGGAATAGTTATTGAGAAGTATAGATATTAATTCTTCTTTAAATATTTGGTAGAATTTGCCAGTGAAGCCATCTAGTCCTGGACTTTTGTTTGTTGGGAATTTTTAAATTACTGATGCAATTTCTTTGCAAGTTATCAATCTTTTGCTGTTTCCACTTCTTCCTGTTTCAGCTTTTTGAAATGATTTTATTTATGTATTCGTGAGAGACATAGAGAGATAGGCAGAGACATAGGTAGAGGGAGAAGCAGGATCCATGCAGGGAGCACAATGTGGGACTCGCTCCCAGGATCATACCCTGAGCCAAAGGCAGGTGCTCAACTGCTGAGCCACCCTGGCATCCCACCTGCTTCAGTCTTGGTAATTTATATGTTGCTAGGAATTTATCCATTTCTTCCATGCTGTCCAATTTGTTAGCATATAGGTTTTTCATAATATTACCTTTTAGTTTGTATTTTTGTGGTATTAGTTATTATTTCTCCTCTCTCATTTGTGACTTTATTCATTTGTGTTCTTTCTTTTTGATAAGTCTGGTTACAGGTTTACCAATTTTTTTTTCAACGAAACAGATCCTGGTTCCATTGATTTCTTCTATTGTTCTTTTTTAGTTTCTATAATCATTTATGTCTGCTCTAATCTTTATTATTCCTTTTCTCCTGCTGGCTTTAGACAATGTTTGTTGCTTCTTTTCTAGCTCCTTTAGGTATAATGTTAGGGGTTTTTATCTGAGATTTTTCTTGCTTATTGAGGTAGGCCTATCTTACTATATACTTTCTTCTTATGACCACTTTTGCTGCATCCCAAAGGTTTTGCACTGTTGTATTTTCATTTTCACTTGATTCATATTTTTTAATTTCTTTTCCGATTCTGTGACTGACCCATTAATTGTTTAGTAACATGTTGTTAAACCTCTCTATATTTGTAGTCTTTCCAGATTTTTTCTTCTGGTTGACTTCTAGTATCATAACAGTGAGTCACAAAAGGTGTATGGTATGACTTCAATCTTTTTGTATTTGTTGAGGCCTGTTATGTGACCTGTTATATGATCTATTCTGGAGAATATTCTACGTGCACTTGAAAGAAATGTGTATTTTGCTTTTTTAGGATGTAATGTTCTGAATATATCTGTGAAGTCCATCTGGTCCAGAATGTCATTCAAATCCATTGTTTCCTTGTTTATTTTCTATTTTGATTATCTGTCCATTGATGTAAGTGGAGTGTTAAAGTTGGCTACCATTATTGTATTATTGTTATCAATTTGTTCCTTATGTTTATTATTCATTAATTTATTTATTGGGTGTTCCCATGTTGGGTGCATAAATATTTACAGTTGTTATATCTTCTTGTATAAAGGGATTTTCCCCCTTATTATTTTATAGTGACCTTCTTTGTTTCTTGTTACAGTATTAGTTTTAAAGTCTAGTTTGTCTGGTATTCATATTGCTACTCTGCTTTCTTTTGACATCCATTTGCAATGATAGATGTCCACCTCCTCCCTTCTTCTTCTTCTTCTTCTTCTTCTTCTTCTTCTTCTTCTTCTTCTTCTTTCTTCCTCTTCTTTTTAGATTTTTATTTATTTATTTATGAGAGAGAGAGAGAGAGAGAGAGAACAGAGGGAAAGTAAGAAGGAGAAATAGACTCCCAGCTGAGCAGAGAGCCCATTAAGGGGCTCAATCCCAAGACCGTGAGATTGTGACCTGAGCCAAAGGCAGAGGCTTAACCAACTGAGCCACCAAGGTACTCCCCCACCTCCTCACTTTAAATCTACAGATTCTTTAGGTCTAAAATGCATCTTCCATAGGCAATATATAAATGGGTCTTTTTTATTCATTTTGGCACCCCGTTTTCTTATTAGAGCATTTAGTTCATTTACATTCAAAGTAATTATTGATAGATATGTATTTGTAGCCATTTTATTACTTTTTTTGTGGTTATTGCTGGAGATTTTCTCTGATCCTTTCTTGTCTTTCTTTCATGGTTTTCTAATTTTCTTTAGTGATATATTTAGATTTCTTTCTCTTTATTCTTCACATGTTTATTAGTGGTTTTTGATATATGGTTATCATTAGGTTGCTATATAACCTTTTCTTCAAATAGCAGTCTACATTAAGTTAATCGTTGTTCGAGTTTGAACCATTCTGTTCTCCTCTGCTTCCCACATTTTAGGTATGCATTATTTTATTTTATATCCTTTTTTTTCTTGTGTTCCTTGAATCGTTTTTACAGAAATATTCCTTTTTACTGCTTTTGTGTTTCCTGCCTTTGTACAGACATTTTTGGTCTCTCCTTTCCATTCAAAGAGTCCCTTTTAATATTTCTTGCTGGGCTGGCTAAGTGGTCACAAACTCCTTTAGTTTATGTTTGTGGGAACCTCTTTATTTCTACTTCTATTCTGAATGATAACCTTCCTGGATAGAGTATTTTTGCAGATTTTCCCATTCAGAACTTTAAATATATTGTGACTTCAACTTTCTGTTGAAAAATATCCAGCTAGCCTGATGGGTTTTCCTTTGTAAGTTAATGACTTCTTTTGTCTTGCTGCTTTTAAGAGTTTTTCTTTATCATTGTATTTTATAAATTTAATTATAATATGTCTTCTTATTGGCCTGGCTTTGTTTATTTTGATGATAGTTTTCTGTGCCTCCTGGATCCAGATGTCTGTTTCCTTCCCCAGATTAGGAAAGTTTTCAGCTATTATTTCTTCAAATAAATTGTCTGCCCCTCTTTCTCTTCTCCTTCTAGTGCTCCCATGATAGGAATGTTATTACATTTGATGGAGTCATTGGGTTCCCTAAGTCTATTCCTGTATTGCATTATTCTTTCTCTCTTTCCCTCAGCTGCATTGCTTCCCTTTACTTTGTCTTCCAATCATTAATTTTCTTACTCTGCTTATTCCAGCCTGTTCATTGCATCATGCATGTTTATAATATCATTTATTGCATTCTTCATCTCTTATTGATTCTCTTTTATCTTTGTGGTAAGGGTCTGACTGATGTCTTCTATTCTTTTGTTAAACCCAGTATCCTTATGATCATTACTCTAAATTCTCCATCATTCGTGTTACCTATATCTATTTTGCTTAGATCTGTGGCTATGGCCTTCTTTTTTTTTTTTTTTTCCTCGTTTGGGATTAATTCTTCTGTCTTTGCATTTTGTCTAAGTTTCTGCCATCTCTATGTTAGAAAAGCCAGTTATGTCTCCTGCTCCTGAAAGTAATGGCCTTATGAAGAAGAAGTCATATAGTACCGGGGCCTATGCTTCAGGGAGTGTCTCTAGTGTGTGACGCATGTGCTCTGCTGTTGTGTTTTGACTGCTCTATCCTTCAGGCCAGTTGTCTGCAGAGGTTCTCTTTGTCTGCTATGGACAGTGTTTGGGCCTGGCCTGAAGGTAGTGAGTTTTAACTTGGTGTGCTCTGGTCTGCTTATGAAGTAAGACCTGTCACCATCTCCACTGGAACTGAAGCTCGATAAAACTCTCTGTTCAAGGGACCTAGTGGGAGGGGTTTGTGCTGGTCTTCTGGGGAGGGACCTACTGCAATGGGACTGAGGCAATGGTGACTATGAAGGGAGTTCCATCAGCAAGTTAGACAGTCATTTTTGGCACTGTGCTGTTTCCTGTAGGTGGCTCTGTTTTTATGCTGATGGACAAGGGAAGGAAACAGTGCCACCCTGCTTGTTCCCAGTGTGGTGTCTCTGTCAATGCTGCCTCTCAGGGATGCACTCTGAGAAGAGTAAATAATCTCCCAATTTTGTGCCCTGGGTGTTTTTCAGATCATTGTTACCACACTATCTGCCCTAAATTGTTTGTCCTGCCTTCTCACTAGGGGCAGTGCAGTGCCCTTCACAGTCTATCCCAGCCCAGCCTACTAACATTTAAAACTCCAGGCTTCAAAGCCCCAATGGTTGCAAAAACTCATGAAATTCAGCTCCTCTCCCCTTCCAAGCTAATGGCTTTTAGGAAACATTCTCCTTATGTATTCCCGTATGTGCGTACTCTCTCTTGCCCTTCTCCATCACCATGGCCCCCTCCCCTCTGCAGCATTGGTGATCTGTTTCTCTCTCAAATTGCATCTCTACACTTTCTACTTCCCTTCATGTGGCCTCTTCTCTTACTTTAATTGTGGACTTTGTTCTGTCAATCTTCAGGTCAATTTTGAGGGTATTTAGGATGATTTATTAGTTATCTAGTTGTATTTATGGGATGAGTAGGATCCTCCTACTCTGCTGCCATCTTCCTGCTCCTCCTGCCAATATATAATTGATGTGTAAATCTGTAAATTGGTAGTCTATATGTAAATTGAAGTTATGTAAAATATGTAAAATATTTTATAGATCATCAAAAAGTTATAGTGTACCAAGTGTGATATAGATACTGGTTAATCATATTTTATAGAAATCTTTTTTTCATATTTTATATATATCTTACATATAAGTTTTTCCTTTATATTTTATAAATTATCTTTTAAAGATAAGGAATTTTTTATTGCAGAAGTCTACAAAATGAAATTCACCATTTTAAACACTTTAAATGTACAATTCAGAGACATTTAGTACATATTCAATATAGTGCAACAATCAGCACTCTAGTTCCAGAAAAACTTCAGGACCTTTAAAGGATACCCCATATCAGTTAAGAAGTCTGTTCTCTGTCTCTGTGGAATGGCCTATGATAGATACTTCACATTATGTGTATGTGGCCTTGTATCTGTCTTCTTTCACTTAACATAATGTTTTTAAAGTTCATCCATGTTAGCAGGGAGCAATACTTCATTTCCTTTTTTTGGGGGGGGGGTTGAATAATATTATATTGTATCAATATACACATCTTGTTTGTCCATTCCTCTGTTGACAGACTTTGAGTTGTTTCCACCTTTCAGCCATCAATAAAGGGGGTTGCTATAAGTTTTCATATACACATTTTTGCTAGAAAATATATTTCAATCTTTTTGGATGTATACCTAGAAGTGGAATTACTGGATCATATAGAAAGTCTATGTTTAACTGTTGAAGAACCGCTGAACTATTTTCCGTAGTAGTTGCACAATTGTACAATCCCACCAGCAATGCATAAGTGTTCAAATTTCTCCACATCTTTAGCAAAACTTGTTATTTTCCATTTTTGAAATAATACCCACATATTGTAAGAACATATGGTTTACCCTGGAGAGTGTTCCATGTGTACTTGAGCACATTTGTTCTATCTAGTGTTTTTGTGTGAAATGTTGAGCATTTTATAGATCTTACATGTGATTGGTTTATAATGTTATTTAAGTTCTCAATGTCCATATTGATTGTTGTTCAGTATTCCTATTCATTATTGAAAGTGAATTGTTGAGGTCTTCAACTATTATTGTTGAATTGTCTATTCTTTCATTTTTGTCAGTTTTGGCTACATATATTTTTTAGGACTCCATTGTTACATGTGCATAATTTATAATTGTTATAATTGTTTATAATTGTTATCTCTACTGGATGGATTAACAACTTTACTAATATATAATGCCTTTCTTAGACTCTTATAAATATGTTTGACTTCAAAACTGTTGTGTCTTATATCACTATATCTACCTTACCTCTCCTTGGTTACTGTTTGGGTAAAGTATTTTTTTTCCAACTGTTCATTTATAGTCTATTTTTACCTTCAGATCTAAAAGAGTCTCTTGTACCCTTACTTATAAAATAATATATATTTGGCTCATATTTCACATCAATTTTACCAATCTCTGCTTTTTAAATAAGAGTTTAATCAATTTACACTGAAAATAATTACTAATATAGAAGGATTGCTACTTATGTTTTTCTACTTAAATATATATATTTTTTTTCTTATGCCTTTTTTCTCTCAATGCCTCCATTACTGGCCTTCTTTTTTGTTTAATTGATTTTAGTATGCTATTTTTATTCCCTCTCATTCATTTTCTGTATATTTTTGTTGTTATTTTCCTAGTGCTTATTCTTTTGTCACAATAAATATTTTAAATTTATAGCAATATGGTTTGAATTAGTATCAACTTCAATGTCACAAGACATTCTGCTTCTATATCCTTCCTTCACTTCATTGTATTTTAATTGTCACAGTTGTATCTTTATAAATCATGTGCTGATTACCTTAGATTTATAATTATCATTTTATGCATGTTTTCTTTTATATCATAAAGTTACAAACTCCAAACATAATAATACTCATTATATTTATATTATAAAATACTTTTATTTATCTTTGTAGTTACCTTTACTTTCTTTATTTGTGTGCATAACTTCAAGTTACTATATAATGTCCTTTTATTTCAGCTCATAAGCCAACCTTTATTATAATCTTATAGGGTGCTTTTACTATAGCAATGAACTACTTCACCTTTCATTTAGTTGGGAAAGTCTTAATTTCCCTTTCACTTGTAAAAGGATAGTTTTCCCAAAGAATTCCTATTTGATAGGTGCATTTTTCCTTCTAGCATTTAAAAAAATATTTATTTATTTATTTATTTATTTATTTATTTATTTGAGAGAGATAGTGAGCATGCAGGTGGAGGGATAGAGGGAGATAGAGAAAGAGAACCCCAAGAAGATTCCCCACTGAGCAGGGAGCCTGATGTAAGACTCAGTCCTATGACCCTGAGATCATGACCTGAGTAGAATTCAATATTTGGATGCCTAACTGATTGATGCCTAACTGACTGAGCCCAGATGCCCTTCCTTTTAGCACTTTAAAAATGTCACTTTCTTTTTCTGGCCTATATGATTTCTGATGAGAAATCAAGGTTAATATTATTGAGAATTTTTTAAATTGTGGTAAAAATCACAAAATTTATTATCTTAATTTTAAGGTCAGCAGAAGAGGAAGCCTAGGAGTGGACCTAGGGACCTATGCTGGGTTTTTTTTTTTGGGGGGGTGGGGTGGGGGTACTTTTCTTTATAACTGAGAGGAAATATAATTTTTTAGAGGTCAGTGTTAGTCCATATGTTGGAAAGAAAAGTTGTTGTTTAGAATCAGAGCAATCTGAGGAGTTCCATTTTATTTCCCTGGTGCTAAAAAACAACAAACAATATCCACGAAAGAAAGAAAGAAAGAAAGAAAGAAAGAAAGAAAGAAAGAAAGAAAGAAGTAAATCAAATGAACATAAACACCTCAAAAAATGAAACCTTAACAGTCATTATATTTTAATTTTTTTTAAGTTTACCATGTAGTAATGTTAACTGCATGCACATTGTTGGACAACAGATCTCTAGAAATTTTTCATCTTGCAAAACTTAAATTTTTACCCATTGAACACTGATTCTCCATTCTTTCCCTGCCCCTGAAAATCACTATAATACATCCTGATTCTAAGTATGTGATTATTTTAGATATATCATGTAAGTGGAATCATGTAATACTTGCCTTTTTAGGGCTTTTTGTACCTTGCATATCTCTTTTTTTAAGTTTTTATTTAAATTCCAGTTGGTTAACATACAGTAAATGTAATATTAGTTTCAGGTGTACAATATAGTGATTCAATACTTCCATACAACACCTGGTGTTCATCACTTTGCATAGCTTTAAAATTCATCCATATGGTAGCTTATGTCAAAATTTCCTTCCTTTTTAGGGCTGACTGATTAAATGGACTTAGTTTTGCCATTTTCCTATTTGCTTTTTCAATGCTTTATACTTTATTGTTCCTCATTTTCTACATTTCTGTCCTTTTTGTATGTTTAGTTGATTTATTATAGTAAATTTTTTCTTGTTTCCTTTTGCGTATATAAGTATTTTTTGTGTTACCATAGAGGTTGCATTTAACATCCTAAAATTATAGCATGCTAATTTAGATTTATAACAGTTGAGCTTCATTAATGTACAAAAACTCTACTCCTTTACATCTCCGTCTCCATTTCTATCAGTTGATGTCACAAAATTAGATTTTTATATATTGTGTACTTCCAAACAGAAGTTAATAATTTTTAAAGTTCATTAGTCTCTTAAATTATGTTGAAAATAAAATGTGAAGTTACAAGCCAGAATTACAATAATATTGTAATTGATCCTGATTTTATAAATATCAAGAATTAGGAAATAACATATATCTTGTGTGAAACACAATTTATGATTGCATAAAATATAAGACATCCTAAATTCAAAACCAGTATGTTGACGTCATTTCTGGCTTGTAAGATTATAACTATTAAATCTCAGATTACTTTGTAGTATCTATTACTTGTCTACTAAAAGAAATGTGTTGACAAATATTTTTTAGAAAATAATGACCCATATTATCCTTCCAATATGCAAACAGGAAAATTCAGGCCTAACTACTGCACTTGTAACATTCTACATCTGATCACTCTCACTACTCCTGTCTTCCTCATCTACATAATTCAGAACTTTCAATAATCACATAATTTGTAACCTTAATATTCTTACCTGTGCATATCTGCCTTGTTCCTGCTTCTAAGAACAAGTGTCTTTTAACCATGTTACCTGTCTTCTTTTTCTTTTCATAAACTTTTTCTTATCTCCCTGGTTGAAGTACTTACAGATCAGATTAAATACCCTATTTAGTCCCAGTATCCAACCATAATGCTCTGGTCAAATGTGCAGTTCCAAAATATTCTGATTTAATCCACCTCTTTTATTCTCCACTGTGACAATTCTAATGAAAAAAACAAAAAGGTCACATTTATCCTGGACTACTGAAGTAGCCATACAACTGGGAAACATCATCACTCTATTAATCCATGTACCTCACAGATGCAAAAAGGATCCTATAAAGCACCTGCTTAAAATTCTCCAGTGCCTTTCTGTAGTACTTAGACTAACTTCCAAATTCTAGTTTATGAAGCCCTATGAGATCTGGCCTTGCCCTACTCTTTGTATCATGTTAGTTTATTACCCTAATCTTCCTGCTCCTCCTCCCCCCACCAACCTCCATCATTTAATTCTACTCAAACTGGCCTGTTCCATTTCTACCTTAAGCCTTTGGATGAGTTACATTATTTTTCTCAGAACAGCCTTTCCTATGGCATTTAAGAGGCTGGCTCCTTCTTGTTGGTCAGAACACAGCTAAAATGGTAATGTCTACAGAGTAGCTTTCTCTAACCATTGAATTTCATATGTCTCTGAAGCTGAAATCTATTATCTAGAATAGCATACTTTATCATTGGATGGTTTCTTACTTATTTGTTTATTTAGCTGTTTATTATATTATTTCTCAGACTTTAACATAACTTTCATTATGTCTTTTTGGTCTTCTTGTATTCTCAGTACCTAGCTCACAGTTTGTTATATAAATTATTAAATGAAAGACTAAATAAATGAACAGATGACTATTCCATGAGAAAACTTTATCATAATCCATGTTAGAATTAATTTCTCCTTCTCTATTGCCACACAACCTCTGATCATTATTGTGTTATAATGAGATTTGTATATATTTTTCTCCTGCATTATATACCAAGCAATTTGATATAAATGAGTGGGATTTTTTTTCCCCATCTTTGTACTTTCCAAGTAAGTGCCTTGCACAGTGCGTTAGCATCTTAGAAAAAATGGCCATTCGTAAATGTTTTTCTAGTTGAATTATGTTGCCTTTACAAAATCTTAAGAGTCTTTCATGAGTATTCCTAAGGGAAAGGTTTTTCTCTTGGAACCTCTCATGAGTACTTAGACCAAAATTAATTGCTAGTTCTTTTCTGTTTCCATTGTGGTCAGCATATGCTAAGTGTTTTTAACAATATGATTTATATTGTAGACATGTTATCAACATGTCTGTTTCCACAGCTAGAATGAGAGTATGTTAGCATTGTGTCTTAAATATAACAGGGCTTAAAAAATATCGCTGATAATGAATTGAAATAATATTTAGTTATTTGTCAATTCCCATAAAAATATGGGGAATTACCAGAGCAAAACATGACACCTGTGAAGACTGAGCAGTCTTTACCCAAAGGTAATCATGCATATTTCCAGAAAGGCCTTGACTACCATTTATCCACTAGTCAGTCAAGTGTAAGCAATTGGCTTTCAGAAATCAAAGTTGAAGTTATTTAGATGCATTTTATTTAGCAAAGTCATGAAATCTTATGATAATCAAGGATAGCCCATAATTCACTCTTTGGGTTAAAGAGATAATATGACTCTTATTTACTCTTTTTTATTTGCAAATTACTCTATTTAAAATCATATCCATCTTTAGATAGGGGCATCAAGAATGTTAACAATAGCAAACAATAACAGTCTTTTTTAGGGATAGGGAGTTATGCTAGGTGTACAGGAATTAGAATTTAATTTCTCTTTTTTTAAAAAAGATTTTATTTATTTATTCATGAGAGACACACAGAGAGAGGCAGAGACATAGGCAGAGGAAGAAGCAGGCTCCATGCAGGGAGCCCTCTGTGGGACTCGATCGCAGGACTCCCGGATCACAAACTGAGCCAAAAGCACTTAAGCATTGAGCCACCCAGGCATCCCTATAATTTAATTTCTGATAGGATTTTGTCTTACTCTGACAAAATTATAACATAAATAATTAGAACAATAACATTCAACACAAAAGAATATTTATCAGAAATAAAGGAACTTCCTAAGTAGTCAGTATTCACACCTTGTATGATTTTTTTGACGAAATATGTTGACCAAAACCATCTATAACATATTTGAGAGAACAGGAATTGTGCCATGAGATACAGTGTTATACCTGGAGGAAACCAAACACTCTTTGATTCCACCCCCATGTAAACATGGATGCAGTTTGTTTTTAATAGACTACTTTTACTAGACACTGCAGTCTCTGGGAATATAGTAATGAGCCAGACATAGTATGCTGTAGTTTTTAGAAACTTTTCGTTATAGTGGAAAAATTTGGAAGTTCAGCACGTATGACATAAGGTGACCATTCTTCTTCAAGTACTTTGTTTTATATTCCTTACAAGCTGGAACAGACAAAATTGCAGAATAGTAAACTTATCACTGAAACAAGAATAGCAGAGGAGAGCAAAGGCCATCCTTCCTCTGCAAATCTTCAGTCTAAGAATTTTGTAGCCATCTAGCCATGACCGCATTGCTCAGAGCAGTCAAACTAGGGAAGATCTAGAGTCTCCAAGGAATAGATGGACGAATAGTAAAATCTAGAAGATAGGTAACTCTCCAGAATCCTGACAATACACCCTGATTTGGCTGGGGGTGTGGGGGAATCATATTCAAATTCTTATGCCATAATGCCATTCTTGGAGTCACTAGATTATTCAAAATACTGTCTGGCCTACAGTCAAAGAATCTGGAAAAATGTTCTCAAATATTTGAGCAAAAAAAGATCTTTGTGGAGACCAAACCACTCTTGAGAGTTTAAAAATATTGTTCTACGTTTGATTCTGAAGCTTCTTTGGGACATAATTATGGTGATTTTTGTCTTAAATCTTTTATCTTCCTATGGGCATGTACCACCGTAGTAGTGGTGAGGAATTTTGAAGTCACATTTAATTCCCAATGTTATCCATTTTTTATATCATTACTCAGTTCATGTAAAAGCTCCATTTTAGCAGACATTTAGGAATTGAATCTTTATTCCTCATGTTATGTCAATTTCTGAATAAAGTATTCAAACTTCTGCATGTCAATTTAATAAGAAAAAAGGAGAAGAAGCAGAGATTTACCAACTGGGTCCTAGAAGAATGCTTTGATTAATGGAAATAGTTCTCCAATCTTGGCATTACATAATTTGCCTACAACAATTTACTGTTTTACTCATGACGTCAGATGTATTGCTTGCTATGACTACTTATTTCCCCAGGATACATCAGTGCTTGGAAAGGCTACACATTTTTCTATAAGATACATTATATTGGGCTAAGGAGCAGGACAATATTTTCTCTGACTAATCCTGAAAGATGCAAATGTTCATACCGGCACGGCTTCAGAATGGTGTTACTTCTAAGGTATATTTCAGAGGGAGATACTGTGCAGCTTTCTTTCTAGTACATATACCATCAGTCTTGCCAAAACTGGGAGAAATATTACATGGAGTCTGTTAAAAAATGAAATTCAGCTGAGTAAATTTTAAAGACATTACTGGCTTATTTCAACAATTTATGAAGCTAATTAGCATCCTATCTAGCTGAAAGAAAGATGCTCTAAGGAACTGTACAAAATGAGAGACTATTATAGGCAGAAGGGAGTGGGAACAAGGGAGTTATACTAGCAAAAAGTGGATTGGTTTGACCAAGATCACTTTCTTTTGGGAGTGGGAGGAGTCTATCATGGAGATTACATTCCTAGTCCTGCGAAGTGACTTCTGACTTACTGGTTTTAGATTTGATTGCTGAGAGAGGCTGAAACTGTAATTAAGTCTTGATTCGGTGATGTGGGACTTAATGAGTCCACTTTGGCCCTGTCTTTTGATGGAGTGAAAACCATCAGCATTGTGGCTTTACAAATTTTTCTTCATCCATGAGAATGCATTTTATCCTCTCTATTCCTGGTACGCCTGCCTTACATACACATTACATCCCATCTCTCTCCCAGAAATAATTTAGACAGGAATGTGTTTGTGATCACTAAAGATTGAACTTCTACTGATGTACTTAATGTCAAAACACATGTATAATCATATTTATTTGTCTATTTATTCATTTATTTATATCACTAATTCTCCTGTGGAGCTTCAGCTCTGTTTATTTTGAGTTGTTTGTTTTCATTCTTGCATTGCTGTGGGTGAGAATTCCTCATTTTAATCTATACTCTCAATCAAGTGAGAAGAAATTTTTTAAAAAAGACTTAATTAGCAAATTATTACTGAATAGAGTCTGTTCTGTGATAATTATTATTGAAAAAATAGCAGTATAGAAACCATGAAAATAATTCCAAACCAGTTAGTAAGGCAATAGCTTGTATTCAGAACATACCTCATTTAAGAAGTCAACCCTTCTCTGCCAGGAAGGCAGGCTACACAATGACTTCTTTAAGAAATAGTTAAGGGGTGCCTGGCTGGCTCAATCAGAAGAGCATGAGACTCTTGGTCTTGGTGTTATAAGTTTGAGCCCCACGTTGGGTTAGAGATTACTTAAAAATAAAATCTTTATTAAAAAAATAAATATTTAAGATAACAGTCCTTAAAGCTTTAAAATGAATTAGTATTTCAGGCTATTTGTAGACCGTGGGTTATTTTTTTCCTCCTGTAGCAGGATTACACTAATGATATTTTACTATATTGCTAGATGTGGGATGAGAGATAGCCAAGGTAATAATTCTGGAAGTTTATATTCTTAGACAACAACAACAAAAAATAGAGATGTCAAATTTTAGAAACTGCTCTATAAGGTTGTTTATTTTTCACTGAAGTGGAATATCTTACTACATTATGTGCTGGCACTTTGTAAAGCATTTAGGTAGGATACTCTACCAATTTAGGGTCAGAACAAATACAAAATAATCTTAATGCCAATACAAAAAATGATATTGGCATTATAGAGGTATACCATCTGTAAGTAGCCACTATGTTGAATTTTCTATGTAAAAGGAACATGATATCACTAGTATCTTAAGCTTAAACTTCTTGGTGTATTATAAACTGGAAATCATAGTGATCAGAATGCTTATGAAGCACTAGAAACCAGAGAATATGAAAACCTGCAGGTGGAAACTCTAAATATTGCATATTTTATTGGATGTTTCTTTCTCTATGTTGCAAACATCAATTATTAAATATGACCAACATTATTTAAGTAGTCAGTTTTAATCATAATATTTTACATGTATACTTATACCATCATAATGAAAGCTCCCAATGCGTTTTACAGACCATACACAGCTTTATTAACGAAAAGTAGCTATATCCACTAAAAGCACATTTTTATTCAGGATAATTGTAAAATGCAATAGTCATAGATTATGCTAATAGACAAGAGAAAGGACATGAATAAATAAAAGCCACAGATAATCCCCCAAACCTAATTTTAATGACTATTTTAAATTTTCTTCTTCTACCAAACCTTTATAAGGGCTGCTAACAAGTAATAAAATTGACTGATGGCAATTTAATTCCTCCTTCCTTCTGTTACTCACCTAACTGGTGGAAATGCTAACAAGCATGTGAATAGCCAATGGGCAGATAGTAGAGGAAAAGGGAGGAGAAGGTGGAACAGAGGTAATCCACCACCTGGATAATCAGCTCATGAATAACAGAGTTGACTAGAAGGTAACACTTCAGTAAGTACTGTAATAAACTCAGTGATCAGCATGCTCAGTGGCTTAGTGGCAGGAAAGAGAACTACTATCTTTACAACTACAAGGAAGTCCATGATTTTTACAGAATTTATACTGCAAAAAGGATATCAGGCTTCAATGCAAAAAAACAAACCAAAACAAAACAAAACAACAACAAAAAAAACCCTGCCTTGTTTGAAGTGGAGGGTTTAGATCATCTCTAAAATGCCTTTTCTTATGTTACATAAAGGCTCCAAGTTTACCAGACAGCTTAAGGGGCACACATGTATCATCATGATGCTCTCGCTGCTTATAAAATTCACCAATCACAGAATTCAAGAGGCACAATATGTGACAATGTGGATTGTTTTGATCTTCTCCAAATTATGTTTTCCTTAACTGCCTGAAGTTACAGATTATTTCCTTGGAGACACAGGGAAGCTTGTGAGAAGATGGATAGTTGGGTTCAATGATGGCACTGTGGCCTGATAAAGCAGCACATCTATCTATAATAATTTTGCTTGGGTACACAGTTTATCACAGTTATTTTTAACATCACTCCTAATCGAGAATCATGTCTTTAGTTTAGTGTGGTTTGGTTTAGTTTAGTTTAGTTTTGTTTTGTTTTGTTTTCCTTGCTCTATCACAAAGTTCTATAAAGAAGTTTAGAAGTAATCCAAGTAAGGAAGTAAGAAGGAAGTAAGGGAGCAAGGAATAGTTCATTTTTCATCCAAGTAAGGACACTCTGGTTGTTCAATGGCAGGAAATAGAAGCAATGGCCAAGTCTTTCTCCTAGGTCTCTTTCAATCTATTTATTTTCTATAATCATTTAATACATATTTGTTAGAAAACCCTCCAATAACACTCATATAAAATCCTTCCTTGTTTAGATTTTTACCTTCGTAGGCCACTAAATATTTCTTCAATATTCAATGAGATTAAGTCTCCATTTCTTTCTTCTTTGTAGGGGTCAATTATACTCTCACCACCTTTAGGCAGTCCCACTTTCCAAGGGCCATTTGTACTTTGCAAAACAATATTTTGACTTCTAGATCTAGAAGTCTTACCAATGCCAGAGCATTAATTCTCCTCTTTCATAATGTTGAACATTGGCAAAGAAGTTGGTGACCTCACCTCTAGATATATACTTAATATCACATATTAGTATTGAGTATATTAAAACTATTACATTTATTACTCCTAATTGGGTCCTAAGCAGAAAAAAAAAGCAGTTCACAGCATGCCCTCTGTGAGCTGTCATAAACAGAAATATGAGGCAGTGACAGACTCTCTAAAGCTTGACAGCTGATGATTAGGATGTTTTAATTTAGTGGACATATAGAACTTCTTCTGACATCTAAATGGGTGAGTGCCCTAAGTAATCTATTTTTTGCCCACATTCAAATTTAGACTGAACAAAAAGTAGCTTAAAGTAGCATTTTAAAGAAACAGTCAGCAGAGGAGTTGATATTAGCATAGCATTGAATTTAGAAGTATGTTGACAGTATAAAATAATTAAATCGCAACTGAATTAATTAAAATAGATTTTACACATTTTCTTTCTCATTCATACTATTAAGGGAATATATGCACAAGAGAGTGCTATTTTAGAAAATTTTCTCTATGTTTCCCTTTGTCGTCGTCTTCTTCTTCTTCTTCTTCTTCTTCTTCTTCTTCTTCTTCTTCTTTCCTTCTTTTCTTCTTCTTCTTCTTCTTCTTCTTCTTCTTCTTCTTCTTCTTCTTCTTCTTCTTCCTTCTTCTTCTTCTTCTTCCTTTTTCTTCTTCTTCTTCTTTGTCTTCGTCTTCGTCTTCGTCTTCTTTCTTCTTTCTTCTTCTTTTTCTTCTTCCTCTGATCTGGATTTTACCTCAGTTACTTGCACCTCTATAGAATGAATCTCCTATGCTAGGAAACATGAATAGGGAAGATAATGTGTAGCCTCTTTTGACTTGGAGGGAGACAGTATATAATGGATAGTGGAATAACCTACAGAAACATGCTACATCTTAGACTGCTGGATAGTTATGATACTTTAATTGGTGTATTTTATTTGAATGAAATTCCTCTACAAAATTCTAAGTATAGAAACTTTCACCTTTTTATTATTTGCTTTTTTTGCTTTTATTACTGCATTTTTTTCTTTTAAAGATTTAATTAATTTATTTATTCATGGGAGACACACAGAGAGAGGCAGAGACATAAGCAGAAGGTGAAGCAGGCTCTTTGCAAGGAGCCCAATGTGAGACTTGATCACAGGATCCCAGGATCATGCCCTGAGGTGAAGGCAGAGGCTCAACCACTGAGCCACCCAGTTGCCCCTCTTCCTGAAAATGTTCAAACTCTTGGAACTGAGAACTTATAGATCCACTCTATGATTTCAGATTTCTTTTTTTAAGATTTTATTTATTTTTTCATGAGAGATGCAGAGAGAGAGGCAGAGACATAGGCAAAGGGAAAAGCAGGCTCCTCATCGGAAGTCCAATGGGGGACTCGATCCCCAGACCAGGATCATGCCCTGAGCTCAATTGCTGAGCCATCCAGGCATCCCATATTATTTCAGATTTCTGTGAAAGTTTTATTAACTCTCAGATAGTTCCCTCAACTCACCCATTTGTTGCTTTATGTGATCCAAGATAAAAATTTGGTTTTACAACTTCAGATTATGGTTGTTCATAGAATACTAATAATGAATGATGAACAGTTATTCTCCAGCTGTTAGAAAACTCTTGAAAAATTTTTGTTCTACTCTTGAGAGAATGTTTTTATCATGGGAAAGAATAATTAGGAAGATCATTAGAAGAAGAATTAGGAAGAATCCTAATATAAGTTTGAGGGAGCAGGAAAATTACACTTGAAGTAGAAAATGAGAAAAACACCAGAACAGGAGACTTTAAAAACCTTCTTGTCTATCTAACATTTTGTTTTCTGGGATAACCCTGGATACAATATACCAGAATATATAGCTTTATTCCTCTGCCATGATTCATAAGAAGAATAAATTGACTGTTAGCTAATGTTAAAATAATTCTCATCAGCATTTGAATTTGAATTTATAAATCACCTCTCTCTTGGTAAAATTTATCTTAGGAAGAAACAATTTATAAAGAATGAGAAGTCTCTTGGCTCCATCACTGTTAGAGGACAGCATATTTGGATAAACGGGACAGAATCAGAAAACTGGGATCTTATTTTCATGTGCATTAGTTTGCTTCATGGGAGCCAACAAAATTTCACATGTGTGATCTTTCCACTTTAAACTGAATTGGCTGGAATAGTTGGAGATACGAGTTATTTTAATTATTTTTAGGAGGAGGGCATATTAATAAAAGTTTTTATCTGTATATTTGCAATAACATGAGTAGAGTGAAGTGGAACAGTGGACCTGACCAAATGATTTGCATATGGATTCCTGCGTATCATTGAATGACACTAACACTGAATCTAATGATTACTAGTTTTTCCCAAAACTTTTTTGAATTTTCTGGTTGTTTTTCTTCAACCACACAGGTTTGTTTTGTTGTAGCTGTTATATTATTTTTTATTTTTATTTTTTGCTTTTTGTTAAAAGGAGAGGAATGAAATTGACTAAGAATAAGAATAGTAGAGAAAAGATAAAAAATACATGGCACTGGCCATGAATAGATACTTTCCGTCAGACTTCAGATAGTACTGAACTATGCATATGTAGCATTGAAGGGTATAAGAAGCATAAGCCACAGATTAGACGAAACCTTCTGTACCCTATTTATTTCTAGTCAAGATGATTTAAGGGATGCAAGGAAAAACAGGAACATATTTATAGAGGGGTTCCCAGAATTCTTTAGTCTTGTCATATTTTAAAATATTATTTCTTGGTCTGCCGTTTGATATCTTTCAGAGTGAGTTCTGCCAAATTATATGGGAAATGTTATCATTAAATATCTTTACATTCACAATTGCTAAGATAATCATTATAGAAACACAATAAAAATAGCATAAATGTAAAACTTTACTATCAACAATGCATTTTCACCTTCATTATTTAATGCTCACAGTTATCCTATGTACCAATTAGACTAGATAGATTATGCAACAGTAACAATACCTAAAATTACAAGCCCTATTTCGTTCGTGCTCACTATACATATTTACTGTGGATAAGCTAGAGGTTTTGCTCTAATAGCATTCAAGAATTTGGGTTGCCTGAAGCCTCATCTCAGTATGTTATTCCACCATTTCCACTGCAATAATAGTAAGTTAAAAAATAGTGTATTGTGCACTAACTTTGAAAGTTTCCAAGAGTGACCATCATTTAACATCTTGTGCTTAATTGGCAAGTCACATGGTCACATCTAACCCCAAAGGTATTGGGGAAATTAAACTCTACTGATTGCCTAGAAAGGAGCATGCTTAGAAATATGTCTTGACTATTATACCCAAGGAGGTAATTATTTTTCTTCTAATTACACAGTTTATTTATTTATTTATTTATTTATTTATTTATTTATTTATTTATTTATTCATGTGTGTAATCCACATACTGTATTGGGTATATTCACTTACAATTCTCCTTTCTCTTGAAAGAGATCAAGAGACAGGCCATGGGACACAGATATGTATGTAACAGAGACTTTCTAAAATCATTTAAATGGGAGCTAACAGGCTAGAAATTAAATTCAGTGCTTTTGTGTTCGATTACCTTTCCTTCCTGCATCTATTGAAGTGTCCTCAGCTTACAGCGATGGAACAGTATTTAACTTCCATGATTATCATTTTTCCAATACTTAACATTTTAGATGGCTAGTGAGTGCCACTGGTAGGCTCATGATATACTGTGAAGTTACAAGTTTCTTAGGAAGTGAGATTATCCATAATCAAATGAAGATTTTAGAGTAGGGGGTCTCTTTATTCAGTCACAATAATTAAATAATACCTTAGCCACTGTAACTAGCTATCCCACCAATTCTAGATGTACTGTTTCACCTGTATGAATGTGTTAAGTAAATGGAAGCATATTAGCTGGAGCTGAATTTTTTTTGTTTCTCATATGTGCATTTAGATTTCAGTTTCCCTCACTAAAGCTCTCAATACATGACAGGTGACATTAGAAAAATATGTATATATGGACATATCTATCAGTTTGTTCATTTGAGAAATGCCTTCACTTTTCTCAGTTCTTGTTTTTGCATACCTGAGGCATTTTTTTCATGTCCTCTTAAAGTTTGGTTTTAGCAAGTCATTCTAAAGTTTGATTTGCTAACAGATCTCCAGGTAATTTATGTTCTCACTTTGCTTACTTTTTAACAACTTTTTAAAAATATGATTAACCAGAAAATCATATCAACTAAAATAAGTGGAAGATGTTTCCCTGGTATAGCTATGTGCTCTGAAATTCATACTGAATTATTTCTATATGTTCCTGACCTCTTCCTTTCAAATTTCTTATGTAATGAGTTTAATTCCTAATGTCCTTACAATGTATCATTGATGATGTGATTATGAATAATCTCTGAATTGTATACAAATCCATGTGTTTTCATTACCAGACATGACTTTCTTTGTTAATCAAAAATAATCAATAAAACAGAGGGTTTTATTCAGGGTTCTTGGTTATAAGCAACGGAGAAAAACAGTATTTGTAAACAATAGGAGAATCATCACAAACAAATTTGGATTCAGAAAATCTGCAGTAAGCTGACAAACCAAGATTGGAAATTGGTAGAAGTCAAAGGAGCTCTGGACAGTGAACAGCAGGAATCACATAAAGGGCATGCATTAGGAACAATATGGTTTACATACCATCTAGGCTGCTGCTGGAAATCTGACCTCCAAGCATTTCCTCTGCCACTAGCATGAGACCCCTCTTTTAAGGGTTTCTGATTGACTAAGATTAAATCCCATGTCCAACTCCTGGCTATATCTGTGAGTGGAAAGGGAAAAGACTATGACCTTCTTGCTTTAAGAAAACTAGCAGTTTATGGAAGTTTGCTGTGGAAGGGGGAACCTCAGCAATTTCCATTCAAATAAGAATACACAAATTATGAAACTCCTACAAAGGAGAGATAAGTATAACAGTAGCAATAGGAAGGAGTGAGGCGGGGTATAGAACAGGAATTTTTTTTAATTAAAAAGTGAAGTATATACATGGCCAACATGCACATGAGAAAATGCTCTTCATCACTTGCCATCAGGGAAATACAAATCAAAACCACAATGAGATACCACCTCACACCAGTGAGAATGGGGAAAATTAGCAAGGCAGGAAACCACAAATGTTGGAGAGGATGCAGAGAAAAGGGAACCCTCTTACACTGTTGGTGGGAATGTGAACTGGTGCAGCCACTCTGGAAAACTGTGTGGAGGTTCCTCAAAGAGTTAAAAATAGACCTGCCCTACGACCCAGCAATTGCACTGTTGGGGATTTACCCCAAAGATACAGATGCAATGAAACGCCAGGACACCTGCACCCAGATGTTTCTAGCAGCAATGTCCACAACAGCCAAACTGTGGAAGGAGCCTCGGTGTCCATCGAAAGATGAATGGATAAAGAAGATGTGGTTTATGTATACAATGGAATATTCCTCAGCCATTAGAAATGACAAATACCCACCATTTGCTTCAACGTGGATGGAACTGGAGGTATTATGCTGAGTGAAGTAAGTCAGTCGGAGAAGGACAAACATTATATGTTCTCATTCATTTGGGGAATATAAATAATAGTGAAAGGGAATAGAAGGGAAGGGAGAAGAAATGTGTGGGAAATATTAGAAAGGGAGACAGAACATGAAGACTCCTAACTCTGAGAAACGAACTAGGGGTGGTGGAAGGGGAGGAGGGCAGGGGGTGGGGGTGAATGGGTGACGGGCACTGGGGATTATTCTGTGTGTTGGTAAATTGAACACCAATATAAAATAAATTAAAAAAAAAGTGAAGTATATACTTTTCAGAAATACTTATGAACATATGATCTATAAAAACATTACCTGCTAATTGTTTTTTCTAATTTTTAAGGAACTACTAAAGAAAACAAAATGGCTTTATTTTTTTAGGTAAGTCTGTTTTTGTTTTAAAATGCATTTTGTATAACTATACATTTATTGTTATTATTTTTTTATCATTAAGCACCACATGACAGGTCTCAGCTGCCACAGTAGACTGTCCAAGAGTAGAATTATCTAATTTGTAGCACATTGAGTTAGAAGAAATTTACCAAAAATTAAATAGAGGAATACTTAAGCCTATATAAATTACCCTGAAGGATTTACAAAAGGCTAATAAACAATGTTCTTCCTTTCACACTGATGCTTTTCCTGGTATCTCGTGGTTTTATACATGGTTTCTCTAATTGTCTAGGAAATTTCTGCATCAAAAATACCTGGAAAATAACATGCTTGTATAAATGCAGAACTAGGGGCACCTTCTAGAACCACTGAATCTGCGTTTGAGTTGATGAGACTAGAAATACACATATTCAAAAACATTCCAAATATATTCGAACATTTAAGAATATGTGTATCAGAAATTGTTCTCAGTAGCACAAACAGGTTAATGTAAGTCGGATCAAGTTTCATAAGTAAGAAAAAAAATCAGGAGGCGCCAGATGAATTCAAAAGGAAAAGCATCAAGGAATTACCTATATTTTTGAAATCTTAATCTTTAATATGTGGTCACTGTAATGTTCCAGAAGCCGAGATATTTGGGCTGCTGCATCAAAAGTTTATAGGTGCTTACAAATGTTTCTACAATACAAGTGGGATATTCTCTGTGGGCCAAAGTCATCTCCTGGTTTTCCCAAGTAAATAATACAAAATCTACTAGAGATTTATGAGAATCGTAACCAAAGTTTTTAAAATAAGATTTCCTCACATGTGATTTTTTAAGCATTGCTAAAGGAAAAGTTATTTTGAATGAAAGAGATCCTGTGAAGGAAAGGGAAGTTGCCAGTCCGCCTTTAGACAGCTTCTGGCTTTAAAGTGTTCTAGCAAACTATTGAAATGAATGGAAGCAATTATAAAAGGAAGCTGCTGACCTTTCTGAAAAGGCTGCCAATCCATAATACCTCCTGCAATGCTCATTCCCTTTATTCGTGCTTAACAAACCTTGTCACCCTTGTCGCAGTGCCTCAGAACCCCTTGTTAACTTTTCCCCTTCTGTTGTCTTTAGGGTATCTGCAGCACGTCTGTCTGCTGAAATACCTCTCAATTGCCAATTAAAGGAAGTTTAAGAATGAGTATCTAGGGATGAATTAACCTAGCAAGTTAACCTGGGGGAAGAGTAGGTTAGGGATACAAACGCTCATCATCACAGTCTTACATATTTACCACTCATCTGACATACTTGAGAAAAGGTATTTGTTATATATTTGCACAAAAATCAGGAAGCATTGTGATTCAGTTTTGCAGGGTGTAAACAATTTGAAAAACAAATATCAGAATCTTCCAAAGGCTTCTCTCCCCCCATTGTGTTCATTTTCCCTCAAGTGAAAAAATGCTAATATTTAAGCACTGCTTTGCAGAAACACTTAACAGGTACCTGTAGGTAGTACAAAGCAATTCCTCAAGGAGGGTCTTATCCAGAATATCTTCTTGCTTTATAATGCAGACTTAACACATAAGCCCCTGGATCATCCCTGTTTGGATTAACAATCATTTGAATGATTATTAAGCAGAATTCTCTAGAATTGAGTAGTTCTGGCACTCAGATAAGAAAAAAAATCCATATTTAAATCATCCAGTATTTGAACATCTTGTAAAGTTTTTTATTCATTTTTAAAAATTTCTTTTGGTTTGTGTTTTTGATTTTCTTCCCTCATATCAATTAGCTTCTTGAAGGGACTTTTTAGAAAATGAGCCCTTAGTATCTATCACTGAATGACTAGTTGACCTGCTTGCAGTAGGAGAGAGAAATGAGATGGGAGAATTTAAAACATGCAGTGCATTTGATCCTGAGGTATTCTTACTTTCCATAAATATCATGGATTACTGCTAATATTGTTGACAACATAAATAACTTTGTTTATGTTTATAAAGGTTGGGGCATGGAAGAAAAATAGTGTACAATGACCCTTAACTATCATGTGATAAGCCATTTCCATGTATGTAATGTAACATTTCAGTAGCTCTGATGTTATTATTAATTCAGATCTTTAGATGAGGAACCTGAGATAGATACAGATGAATTTATTTGTCTACAGCCATTTGGCTAGTGAGAGGCAGCAAAGAAATTAAAATTCAGATAGAATTTCCTAGTTTAAATAGAATTCTCTCTGGACCTAGAATCAAAGTTTCATTCCCCTCCTAATATCTTACCATACTACTTATAAATAAATCCATGACCAGATGAATAGGTACCAAATATCAAGTAAAAACAAACAAAACCACAAAATCAGAGATCATTGGTTATATCACTTCTAACTCGATGATTCAAAGAAACGTTGGAGTCTATAAAAAGTTAATTAATAAAAACATGTCTTTCTACATGTTTTATCAATATCATCTGAAGAGTTGTTTCTTGGGGTTCACCCAATTTCACACTGTACTAGAAAGATTATATCATCAAGGGAAGAAAAGTTACCTTTGTAAGAAATGAATAGAAAGTGTCTACAGCTATCACTTAATTCAGATTTCCAATTCTAAAGATGATACCGCTTAAACATAATGCAACTTGCCCAAGTTATATAGGAATTATGACAAACCTACTAAATTGCATGCCTTTGCATTCTTTTTATGTGAATGTATACGTTAGCCTAAATTATTTTTGTTTCTTCATATTAGCACTTGTTAGTACCTTTATGTAGAAATTAGTATTTCCCCCTTTTCTGTGTTTTCTGGGAAAATTTAAAAACAGAGCCATATTAATACCTACAATAAACTTTTGCCATTGTAGTAGCACTTCCCTTCTCCCATATTTCCAAATCCTGTTATCTTTGTATCTGACCTATCTTAAGAAGACAATTACTAGGGAATCCTCAATAGTACAGCACACCTTCCTCATAAGTAGACACTATTAACAAATAAGTACTATAAGTGCTAAGACTTATAGGTACATCAGAAGTTATTGGGTACTAGTTTGAGTGTTCCAAGCTACTTTGGTACTTTGTCTTAAAGCAAAAATGGAGGGTTTTTTTTTTCTCCACCCCATTTCTTACCCTCTGTACAGTGTCACTTCCAGCCTCTTGCACCAACATTTCACTAGGACTCCTCTCAAAATGCTATCAGCACTCTAGGGATTTGTATTGCAAATACTTTCATTAGTATGTGTTCACATTTGAATATTCCACAATGTTTCTTTTTTCTTTAGTTTGATCCACTGTCAAGGTTATTCATAAAAAGAAAAAGTAGTACCATCTAAGAAATTATCCTATTGATTTAAAATATAGTATTTTAAAATATAGTTTTATTTTTCTTGAAGTAATTTCTTACTTATTAATGTGTAAATAAGAATGCAGTCATTTGGTAAAGTGCTTGATGATGGGTCAGGTGGAATAAAAACTATGTGTACATAGGTATAAAATATATATTTCCAGTTTCTTTGTAAACATTAAGCTGTTGAAAACATGCAAAGCATCAGAGAATAACCCTCTTTAACTTTATATGAATGAACAATATTACTTTTTCTCTTTCTTGGTTCACGACCCCATTCCCATTGTTAGACAAGTAATGACTCAAAGCTACTTTATCTTAGACAGGACAGGGTAATACTTCCTCATTTTTGCCCTGTCTTCCTTCTGATGAGGTCCCTTACGGTTGTAGAGGGAAATGCTGCAGTTGAGACTCATAAGAAAATAAGCCAGATTAAGAAAAGTAAGAGGCAATTCCAATGCCAAACACTTAGAGAAGTGAGATGGAGGCTTCTCTTCATTCCCACCCCAACACCCGCCCCCCACCCCATGCTCAATAGATCCTGGCAGTTAGAGGAGAACTGAACTCATATTACATCATTTTCCTTTCCAATTTTGTAAGAGCCTTTTAGAAGAAAAGAGATGTTTGAACAAACGTTGTCCTCAACATCATTCTAATTGCTCAGTATGCTTTCAACAATCTGACTTTATATAATGAAAAAAGTCTGGTGTAAGTTTATTCCCAAGGTTCTTTGTGGAACTTTAATATATTTCACATTTATGGACTAGGTCATAATTTCTTTTCCCACATCTTGTACTTTGATCTCATCCTCAGCTAAACAAGTGCCTATGAACAGGGAAAAAAGTTGTTTTACGTACTATAGTAATTAAGAACTAAAAAGATGCTTTCCCAGCTGTTGCTTTTGAAGTCAAGTTTAGTTAGTGGCAAGGTGCCAATTTTCAATTAGAAATAAGATTTTTATTTAAAAAGTATAATATGTTTTCTTATGGCAATAATTCATTTTTAACATTTTTTAAAAATTATTTTTCTGCTAACAAGGGCCCACACCATCAATTATTGAAGGCTGAGTCTTTTGACTATGGTAGAGCATTCTGTGTTTGTTCAGCTTCTGTTTATTCAGCATTTATTAGGCTGAAATAAAACTCTTTCCCTTATTTCTCCTGACTGCTTCAAGGAAATTTTAGCTAGGAAATATTGTCCTGTTTTTGTTTCATCTCTAAAAATTATTCTAAATACACTTATGCATATATACTTGCTTAAGTTTTAAAATTGAAGCTGAAGGAAATAGGTACTAGTGTTAATCCAAGTCAACTTGATAGTAATTTAACCTTTTTCTTCTCTTATCTCTTTTTATAATAAAGATGTGTTTACCTAACCTGGACACATAAGCCACTTCTCTTAGTTACCAGAAGATGGTATTGGAGAAAGTCTATCTTATTAGCTTAGTGATTTATTAGCTTATTGGGAGTTGTCCTTGACTTCGGCTCAAAACAGAGCTAAAGTTCTGGAAGGATGTGCTGGTACCTGAATTCCATGCCCAAGAAGGATTGAATACAATGGATGTTTCCTCTATCTTTCTATGGAAACATTGCACCCCGCCCCCCTTAGGGTAATGGGCCAAACTCAGTAGAATTTATCTTTACATGATTTTCCATTAAAGGAAAAAGAAAGAAAGAAAATACTTTCATTTCCTTCCTCTGTCATCTCTCCTCCCCTTGTTTTTGGCTTCTTTCTGGGTCAGTAATGGTCAATGCTAACAAAGTTGGTCCCACTTCAGGTTCTCATTATAAGGCAATTAACTTGGCATCACAGCAGCTCTTGGCAGCTATGGCTTTTGACTTAGAGATAGATAAAAAAAAAATGGGCAGAGCTTTAATTCACTGCCAACTTAATTGTGTGGGTGTAAAACAAAAATTTAAAAATATGTCTTTCCCTTTCTCAGAAATGTTTGGTGATAATTACAATGATAGACATTTGAATTTGGGTCCAGGTGAGGAATTAGGAGGAGGCTTAGTATCTAATCATGAGTCTTAAGGGAAGGTTATTTAACATTTCTTGTTATTATATTTTAAGTTAGACATATTAAGATCCCTTCAAAGAAAAGGAGTTTTCTTCCCTGCTGTTGCTTTAAATAGATTAGATAATTTGAATTCACATATTAGGAAATTGATCTGCTACTTCCAAGCCAAACTACTTGAAAGACATTAAACTTTTAATTCTCTAGAGAATTTTAGAAATGAAGGAGAAAAAAGAGGAAAGTAGATGAGGGGAGCCGATCACCAAAAATATCATTCTTATTTTGTCTACTGATGTAGCAAAACTTTAGCCCTATTTAAATGCAACTCTTGGCTTATTCCTTATCTGCATCCATCCAGCTGATCACAGCTAGAGAAAAAGCACAACCATTTTGGCTTATTTCACTTAACATTCATTACCGTTAAATTTTGGCAGGCCCTTATTGTTAACTGGCATTTCTATTACATTTTATTTGTCCAATTGATAGTCAGAAATGACTTCTGCAAATTTCCTTTTCTTTTCTAAAACCTTCAATGCCTTCTCTTTCTTATTCACTTGTACTGATAACCTTACTTTCTATGTCATTCAGAAAACACACTCAATCAGCAATCATGATTTCCATAAGTCCAACCATCATCCACTTGTATCTCCACCTTCAATATCTAATTTATCTCCTATCAGTTTGGATGAACAATACGTGCTTCTGCGTAGGGACAAACCCTTCACTTGTATTCTGGATCCATCTCCTTCAACTATTCAACATTCAACTATTCAACTATTCAACATTGCTCCAGGAAATCTACCTTCATTTTTTTTAATTATCAATTTTTTATTATCTAGTTAATCATCCCCACTGACATCCAAATGGACTGCAATTTTTCCATTATGAGAAATTTTTAAAAGAGATAGAAGACCCATTTCTTTTTATTCTTCATTTTCATTTATTTATATTAACAGTAAAGCTCTTTGAATAAGTGGTCTAAGTTTCAGCCCTCTCTTCCAATCCACTAAATACTCCAATAAAATTTTCCTCCCAACACAAACTGCTCCTGTCAAGGGCAGTTAATACTGACCTCTCAGCAGCAGGTGACACAACTGATCTTCATTTCTTTGAAATTCTGTCTTCACTGGCATTTAAGACACCACATCACCCTTCTGAATTTCTTCCTACTCTACTTACAATTCTGTTCCTTATCAGTCTCCTTTGCTTGTAACTCCGTATTTCCAGGACCTTTTCACATTGGTGTGCCCTAGGTTGGAATTTTTGAACCCGTTCATTCTCTACACACTCACACACTCAATGACCTCATTCATCTTGTTACATTAAATCTTGGTTAAATGCTGAAAACTCCTAAATTTAGATCTTTGGCCTGAATCATTTTCTTGCATTCTAGGATCTCTTATGGTCATTAAGTCATTAGCCCATGTGATAGTTAGTGGGATGTCAATAGATATCAAAAAGACAATTCAGATCTCCCCCCCACACACACACACACACGCTACCCCCACCACACACACATCTACCTGCTTTCTAGTAAGCTTTCTCATTTCAGTAACTAGGAATTTAGTATTTCTAGTTGCCCAAGCTAAAAAAATCTCGACACAAGTCTTGACTCCTTTCTGTTTCTCAATACCAACATCCAATCTATTAGCAAATCCTCCAGCTCTATCTTCAAAATATATTAAGGCTCTCATCACCTTGTTACATTTACTGTATCACTGTAGTCTAAAATACCATCAGGTATTTTCCTGAATCATTTCACTAGCTTTTTAGCTGGTTTCTTTGCTTGTGTCCTCTTCCTATGCCAAAGTTAGAAGTCATAATAATTCTTAAAAAACAAAACAAAAAAACATAAGTTAGATCATGGCATTCCTCCTACCAAAATAATCCAATCATTCCTTATGCCCCTTGTGGTAAAAACCTAAGTTCTCTCTGGGGTTGCTAAGTCTAGATCCAAGTTGTCACTTTTCTGACTTAATTACCTAATGTCCTCCCTTTAAAGCTCACTTTTAAACAGTTCTTCTTACATCTTCACTGTTTTTTCTAAGAGTCCAGCTTTGCTTTCCTCTCAGATTTCTCACCTTGCTTTTTCCTCACTTTCTAATGCCCCTCCCTCTGCTGAAGAGTCAGACTCCTGCCAAAAAACCTGTATGTGATTTTTCAGGACTGGCCACAGCAATTGCAAAGGCTTTCAGTTGGCAGGCCTCATAAGGAGAGTTGCCCTCTCCATACCAGACTTGGTGCATGGCCAGTAATTACAAACTATGGAGGAGGGTGCAGTCAGGGATTCACTCATACTCTTCTGGCCAGCTGTGCTTTTACACAGATTTGCTGCCCTAGCCCAGGCACCTTCATTCCCAGGTGTCTTTCTCTTGGGTTTTCTGATCAAGGTCTTCAGTTCACTCCTTACTGGGGGAAGGGAAGACGTGATGACACTTTTTCAATTTTGAATCAGTGCTCGATGCTTTTTCACTCCTAGCTTCTGTCTTCCCTGTCCCAGCTTTCAGGTCCATAAAACTGCAGGTTCTTTTTTGGGGGGACTCTCTTACAGTAAGAATCTGTAAGAATCTCCCTCACTCCTACATCTGTATCAACCTACTGGGCATTCAGCCAGTGTGCCATCCCACGGGGAAAATGGAACAGGGGAGTTGGAGTTTTCTCTGGTTTTTACTTCCTGCTTATACTAGTGTGGTAAATGACTAAAGACTTGACTGCTCCTTTTGTTATTGGCCTCTTGCTTTAAACCACTATTCCAACACCTGGCAGTTCAGTTCTTTCCAGGTCAGCTGAGTTTCTGACACCTATTAACTGAATGGCTGAATTCCTTGTTCAAATCTCTTTCTTTCTGATATAGCCTTCACCAATGCATTTGAAATAATTATTCCCTCCCAAAATTTCCTGTATTTCTCCCTTGCTTTATTTTTCTCCATGGAATTTATCCTTATCTAATGTACTATACATTTTAAGCATTTATTTTTTATTGTCAATTTATTCCACTTAAGTATAAGATTTCTGAAGTTAGAGTTTTAGTGTTTTCACCCTGCATATCTTCAATTTCTAGAATGGTACATGGCATGTAGTGAGTGCTCAACAACAAAATTGTTGAATAAATTGTCTGGAAAGGGCAGAGAGAAAAGCAGTGTGTAGAGGTAAAACTATACTTCATTCTCTGCCTACCAGTGGTTGGAGAAACCTGACCTTGGTTACCTTTTCTTTACCCCTAAGCCTACTTAGGGGCTATTAACCATACTTGGAATATAAAATAAGTGAGTCCCTAAGGCCTTTTACCCACTGTCTTGGAAGGTCCACTAGGATTTGAATTTAATGAAAATATATGGGGGTTTACTAAGACAATCTCAGGGTTTGTCCCATTTAGAAGTGACTATATGAGGTGCAGTTTAGTGTTGCAAAACTGATGAGATGAACACAGAATATCAAGTTTGCTTTAAGGCAATTGTCCTATCATAAAGTCATAATGCTACCTCTTGAGAAAGGAAGCTATTGATATAATTTTGCATTGATAACCTAATTTGGCAACAGAAAATTTCTCAAATGATAATTACTTTAAAAACAGACATTTCCAATAAGTGTATAACTTTTAAATCCTTAAATATATTTACATTATATTAAAATAGCTATTGAATGACACTAAAATTTAAGATAAATTCAATCATAGACTATTATTTCTTTAAATGTGTAAGTTCACAACTCTTTGTAAAGTATGGTCATTTCATTTATTTTTTTTCCAAACTATATAGCTTTTTTTGTTTACGAATTTTCAACAACTTCCAAATTGTACTTTTGAACAAAATGATAATAGTCACTACAGTTGGAGAAAACATCCCCCCTTTTGGATATGCACAGAATTTGAAGATGTTTGTATCTATTTAAGTTAAAAAACCATTTGTGTTCCCTCTAGGTTAGAAACAATACACTTCTCTTTCTGTGGTAGGAATATCTACATTATTTATACTTAAAATTAATTTAGTTAACCATTTATTGAAAAGTATTTATTGAATATTAATTATCTTCTGGGTGATTCATAGACACCAGTGATGAAAAATACAAAGCCCAAAGGCAGAAATAAAAACAATCAAATAACTAACTTGATTTCATATGTTTTGATTTTAACACATAATAATAGGTAATAGGAACATATGGTGTTATGAAGAAAGTGAAACAGTTTAAGGGTTTCTAGAGTTAACATAGTGTTGACAGGAAGATAAATATTTAATATCTAAGTATGAATGTATATATATATGTAGACAGAGATGACAAAGAAACAGAGAAAGAACAAGATACTATAGATGGATGATCAGCAAGAGCTTTGTATATATGTGATATTGCCACAGGCCCATGTGAGAAATAGGAGCAAATCATATGAAAGAATGAGACATGACAAGATTTTATTTGGATGAAAGTATTCCATATAGCAAGGAAATGCTTTTAAAAAAAAGAATAAAAGGAAGAAAATGTAAAGCCCAAGGTGGAGAGAGAAAAGCATAATATATTTAGGAAAAATTAAATCAAAATGACTAAAGATTGATGAACAACAAAAGGAATAGTAGGAACTGAAGTATGTCTTACATGGACAGAGCTAAAGTAGAAGAAAAGGTTAAAGAGACAGCAAGGACAAATCATATAGAAGCCATAATTTTGGGGAAGAATTTGAAATGTATTTATTCATTCATTTGCCTATCGATCCATTCTTTCATTATTTATTCTAAATGTAATAGGAAACCACTGAAAATTTTTAAGAAAGAGTGATACAATTGTATTTGTTCTGGTTGCTATGTGGAGATAGAATTTAGTTGGATGAAAATGGAAGAAGGAAGACCAGTTAATATTCCTATATTCCCGAAAAGAAATGACGGTACTTAAAAGAGGATATATGTAGTAGAGATAATGAGAAATGGTTAGAGTCAGGATATATATTACTACTACAGTTGATGGGAATTACTGATACATTTTTGGTGAGGTCTAAGGATAAAAAAGGAAAATAGAATGATCTCTAAGTTTTTGCTTTCTAGTAGATTCATAAGTTCTGTTTTAGTCCTGTTAAGCTTGAGATAGATATCACACATCTATCTCCTGGTGAAGGAGAGTAAGGGGCTGAATATGCAAATGTAGATCTCAGGGAAAGAGTTGGAATTGGATAAAGAATTTTATGAGTTATCAGTCTTTCATGTGACATTTAGGAGGCTATAACTGGGTGAAATCACTGGGCAGAGACTGTGGAATGAATTCCAGGACTAACCCCTGGGGTCACTCAGATAGAGGAAAAGAACGAGGAGGAAAATCCATTGAAGGATCTAAAAAAAAACCCCACAAAAATGCAAAAGGAAATCTAGAAGCCTTCTATCCTCAAGGCCAAGTGAAGACAGTACTTCAAGGAAGCAGTAGTCCTGTTTACCAAATGTAACTGAGAAATAAGCTAAGGCAGATTTGAATGTTTGTTTCAGAACTAGCATGTATATGAGCAAAGATTTATTCAGTTTGGGAAGGAAACTACCTATATTCCATTTCTATATATATCATTTGATAGTGGTTTAGAATAAAAACATGTTTTCTGGCATTATAAAACCAGTTGTTGCCACACTATGAACTAATCTCCATCAGTCATTATCTCCCTTAGATCCATATTCTGAAGGAAATTGGGGTTTTGATGTGTAAAATAAGTAGTAAAATACCTCCAAATAAAATAATCTATACTGTCATCTGTTTCTCAAATGTGTGAGAGACCTGGGGTTTCCCAAATCTAGAGAAACTTGACTATTTAGATAAACAAAGAACAGCAGTAGGGCAATTACACAAAAGACTGCCATCTCTGCAAGGAAATATGGAAAGGAAAGCAATGCAGGCGGGCTAATAAATTAGTTTTCCATACAAAGGAAATTTTCATATCTACAAGAGCTTATTGTTTCAATCGAAGGCAAAGTTCAGGCTACCATTTGGCTTGAGTTTCCATTGCTATTATATTGAGAATGGTGATGTACACTGTCAATCTTGAAATGATAATGTTAAAATACATAGTATAAGCAAATGAACGTGACTGTCATAACAGGAAAATAACTGGACATTTTAGAGTTACGACCTTTTGTTATTTTCAATGCACCATAATGAGAAAACAAGCTAAACCTTTGGTCTGGGTCTAGATGAGCCCTCTCGATATTTTCACATTTCTTATACTTATAGCAGAGTCTTACTCTCTCAACAGAATGCTCCCCCCATTTTCAGTAGACTGCAGTGTGAAAGTATTCAGCTTTATACTACTGTTTTCTGCAGTTCCAAATTATTGCAGAATGAGTCTAGAAAATGTCAGACCACACATTCTGCTCTGGGCTCTCACTCTGCACTTTCTGAGAGTTTGTACCATCAACTCTCAGAACTGCTTACTACATCATGCCAAGAATTTCCTAATGTTGAAATTTACAGATATCCATGTGTAGCTCTCCCTGCCAGTAAGCTATATACCGAAACAACTAAGGAGTATCTCAAAATTTGAGTTTGTTTTGTCATTTGCTCTTTGGATTTGACCTTTACATTATGTGAATACATTGTTTATGCATTTCATTTCCCATTTTCAAAAAACTATCCTGTGAAGTAATCAATTCAGTAATTATTTTCTTATTGCAATAAAGCTGAATAAACATGCAGTGTATTTGCTCACTGTAAGCATGATTTTCTTTTTCTCTTTCTTTCTTTTCTTTCTTTCTTTCTTTCTTTCTTTCTTTCTTTCTTTCTTTCTTTCTTTTTTTTTTTTTCCTGTATCTTTCTTTGGGAAGAAATATTTCCGATTTAGGGTAGGGGAGTGACTTAGGTTAATTTCCTGTGGACCATTTTCTCCTCTTTTTCCCGTATATCAATCCTAAATTAATACACTAGGTGCTCTGCAGCCAGCGTGGTCACACATTGATCTTGGCCAGCTTGTTTACAGTGTTTTGGCAAGTTGCTGATGTACTTCTCCCTGGGGATAGAGCAGGGGTTAATTGCTGTTAAACTCTCAGTGCCAAGTAATGGTTCAGCCTCTCTGCTACATTAAAGATGACACTAATAAGGAAAGAGTGCAGTGGATTGCTCTATGTTGAAAATTGGACTTGTGGTGACAGAAACTTGGAGCAGAGCTGATGTAATAGGAAGACCATAATGTAATTATAACTGCTGAACATGTGTCATACCAAGTTAAATGATACATTAATGAATCAAAACAGGTGATGAAGTGTTGCTCTTTCAGAGGATAGAGGTGCTTTCAAGGTTAGATTGCCATTAATTTAATAATCTGTAATATGGATATTCTTCAAATCACAAATGAAATCAACCTTAATGCTTTCATACAGCATTGCTTCTTGAGTTTCAAACAGAGAAGATAAAAGAAACCAAAGCAAAAGTGAGCAGAGTTCAATGCAACTCATTCTGTGTTTAATTTTATAAGAAAGGGTTTTACAATGTAAGGTAAGTGGTTGCCCAAGGCCTTCTTGTCCCGGTAGACCACTTGATCATTCTAATCCATAGCTAGCCAGCCAGTAACTCATGAGGGAGCAGAGACCTTTAGAAGCCAACAACTACTTCTTTTCAAACAGGCCATTATGTGTTATCTATGCATAATATTTTAATGTGCTTATCTTAAATTCATAGTAAGTAGAATATAAAAATATCTCTTAAACCTTCCAATCTATTTTGGTGTAATTTATTTCTTTATTTTTCTGTGTATTTGTAAAGCTTTCATTCTCATTTTCCTTATTAATTTTTAAATTAATTTAAAACTTTAGAAGCACTAATAGATTACTTATTATTCATGTTTTTCAAATTTTCTCTTTTGTGAGATTTTATTTATTTATTTGACAGGAGAGAGAGTACAAGCAAAGGGAGCAACAGGTAGAGGGAGAGGAAAAAGCAGACTCCTTCCAGAGCAGAGAGCTTGATATGGGGCTTGATCCCAGGGCCCGGGGATCATAAGCTTAGCTGAAGGCAAACAGTTAACTGACCGAGCCACCCAGGCACCCCTGATTTTAAAATTTTCTGTCGTAATTCTTTTTTCAGTAATACCACTGTCATTATTCCTAATTTGTTTAGAGCTATTAGGAGACTAATAACACAGCATTTTTATTTTTATTTGACATTCAGAGTCTCAAACATGGATATATTTTGAAAAAATAAATAACTTTATCTTCCTTTTTAAAGATTCTGAAAAAAAATAAAGATTCTGGAAATTCAGTATATTATTCTATTGGACCCTTTGTTATATATGAAGAAGTTTATCAGCTATCCTAGAGGTTGGATCTACTGTATGTTGATTTCCATTTGAATGCACAGTTTAATTTTACTATATATTATCTTCTTTAAGTGTTAGTCATTATTGTTTCATGGCATTTTACTAATGATTGAATTTTATTACAGAGATAGGCAATTGATTCTTTTCCACATTGTTGTGAGAAGCTAGAATATAAATGGAAAATTTTTAAAATAAAATAACCATGCCATATCTGTCTTTTAAAATTTGTTCTTACACTAGAGTGCCAATGTTAATTTAATACTTGTGTATATTCTCCAGATAATTAAGCAAATTTTGATATTGGAGAATAGCAGAATACACCAACCTCAAATAAGCCATTTTGTCATATTGATTATTTTGAGCTCTAGGCACTTAAAAAACAATCAATGGAGAAGCTTTCTCTGAATTCCCCTTGTCTGTCTATAAATAGGTCCCCCAAAGTAATTCAATTGTCATAATTCCCTCCCCCAGTTTTATCATCCAGGGAAGAATGACTCTCATCACAGGAGAAGATAAGTGGACACCACTTTCAGACAAACTTTGTCACAAACTATCATACCCCCCATCTATTATTCTAAGGGCCTATTCATCTTTTCTAAAAATTAATTACTCTCCCAAGAGGTCTCTCACCCCTTTCCCTATTAAAGTGTCATTTAAACCTGAATTCTAAGCTACCTCAGACAGTTACTCATTCTTTCCTTGGGTATCTTTCCTATATATATGAGGTATACATGTTAGTAGACTGATGCTTGTTTTTATCTCATTAATCTGTCTTTTATTATAGGGGTATCAACTAAGAACTCAAAAGGGTAAAGAAAAAATTTTCTTCCCCTACAGTATCATCAGTTTTATTATATTTGCTGATATTAACAATAAATACTGTTATTTATAACAAATTCCATTACTAAAATAAATGTTTTTACTTTTGTTTGCTTTTTTGATCATTTTAGTTATTTAGATACAAAGCTAGTTAACCTTTAAGTGTCATGGGAACATAGAACTTGAAAAGTAAACAAAAACTTAATTTCTTTCATGTAGGCATTACATATTTGTCTGCTTAACCATCTCCTACTCAGGGTAGAGTGAATCTCTCCCTAAGATCGGGAAATAAAAGGATAGGAAGGAACCAATTGGGAAGAGAGAATAAAGGTGACATTGGACATCCAAAATGAACTTGTTATGTATCTAGAACTCAGAAATAAATTTTGTTTAGTGGCATCAAATAGATTCTCCCATGAGTATGAGACAATAAGATCAAACCTGGGGGCTCCACTTTCAACAGATAGGTGCCTGGAAGTGTCTCACTACAACGGGAGGAGAAGGAGCTTTCTAGGAACCCTAGACAGGTCCATAATGTCAATGATAAAGAAAATAAGTAATATATCGGCTACAAATTACCACTGACTTTAACCACAACAAATTTATTAGTGTCTGACAAGAAAGAAATAGTGGCAAAAAGCTACTTTTGACAAGTAGTGAGAATTTCACTAGTTAGAGAAAACCAAATTGTTGAGAGGCCATTATAAATTTGAAGAAGGAGGAAACTTGACATTGTATGTAGGCCAGAAAGAACGTTAACAGTTAAAAAGGAAGGGACAGAGATATAGGACAGGAACAAGACAGAATTAATGGAGGCAAGTGATGGTGAATAACAGTGATCATAATCCCAAGAAAATAGCAAAAAAGTTGACTTTTATACCTGAGAAAGCTAATTTGTCCTTGAAAGGTAAAAAGAATGGCGGATGTTGATGGTATAGAGTGAGATTTTCTACCTGTTGACCTTTATTCTTATTTGTTTTCTTTTCTGTGAGGTAATTGATGAGCACTGCTGTGTGAGATGTTGAAATATATGGAACAAGGGACCAAAGAAACTGGGAGAATAGTTGAAATAGCTGCTGGGGTCATGTAAGTAGTGCTGAACTGGGGACTTAGAGAAAGTTTACTACAGCATCCAGGGAGTGACTGTATTTTTGTTTAGGAGAAGTAAAAGCTCTTTCTCAGGACTATCATGCCACATAGCTCCAAGAAAGTCAATGCAAATTTGATTGGTTTCACCTTTTTCATTTTTTTAAACTCAATTTCACATTTCCCCCCTATTTATTTAGTATTTGGTCTGGGAAAAAAAAATGTATCCTTGCTACTCATGCATTTCAAGAACAATGGATGAAGGTACACATGAAGATCAGAGAGCTAAAACAAATCAAGTGAGAGTATTCTTATGCTGTTTAAGATCTAGCTGAAGCCGACATGTAGGTTTATATAAGTGGGGCCTTAACTTATAAAGATCACTCCAAAATAAATTGAGTAGGTACAATAATTCACTGAAAATTGTTCCTGAGTTATTGCATGCTACTGCTGACCACAAAGAAAAACAAAAAAACCCCAAAACCCTCAAGTCAGCAACTTATGGTTAATGTCCCCTTGCTTTATGTTCCTCTATTTTTTTTGTCTGGATGACAATCAGAGTGGTATTAAGCTTTTACGATTTTTCCAGATGATTCATGTCTTCTGTTTATCAATTTGTTGTTGCTTGATGTTATTGCTTAAATAGAAATAATTAAAAAAAATACTTGAGAAAGGGCATGTGTTTATTATTAATGAGGACAACAATACAATCTAAACTGGACAATTACTATCATTTTTTATTTATACAACACCTTTCCTCAAGTGCTCTGATTATTATCTCTACTAAGGTCCTAGCTATGAGTCTCTGTTCTTTATTTCACATTGTATAACTGGGCTTTGTTTTTTGGTGATCCTCGTGATAAGAAATATTATATGGTATATGTTATTAGTCAAGAGTATTTTAAAAAAATGGTTGGCACTCTATACTAAAAATTTACAGTGACTTTCTTTGAGAAGCACTGACATAATGATAGAGATTCTACTAATAAAGTATTTCATAATTAAGGAAGTTATAATTTGCTAACAGGGCTCACAACAGCTGCCTGTGGAATAAGACAATATGCTTTTCCTCTCCCTACTGGGCCTAATTCCCCAGTAACCTTATTGAAAATGTGCATGGGCTACAAAACTAAAGATTAACTGTCCAGGGACCTGCTTCCTGGAGCTTATTTGAAGATTAAATCAAATGGCAGGCAATATATATTTGGTAATACGGCTTTGTTGCAGTCTTTTCCCGTGTAGTGGTAAGTGTAATAGAAGGCGACGACACTTTATAGCTGTTTAAAAAAAAAAAAAACTGAAAGATTTTTCTAAATGTGAAATAGTTTTGTTCTCATGCTGAAATTGAAATGAATAATTTATTTCTTCATAACCAAAAGCATCTTCTGCTTTTTGAACACATAATAAAGAATCTCTAATTACAATTATACATAATTACAATTGTTCAGCCTTTTAAAAGGTGATTATTATCCATTATCTATTTATTTAATAACAAATGCCACTAAAGGTGTGAAAGATGAGTTTAAAATGCCAACTGAGATATTGCAACATTTTAATTATTGGAAGGCAGTTCAAATATATATTTAAAAATACAGCTTTTAGACCATGCATTAGTAAATGGATTTCTACTTAACAAATCAGAGAAAGATGGATGAAGATGTTCTGCTTTTAAAAATACTATATTTGGAATGCCTGTGCAGATACACTGAAGTGTGATTTGTCCTCATAGCAGACATCTGAAGAACAAGTGACATTCTTACAAAATCCATATTGGTGATGTATTTAATTACAGAGCTGATTGAAATTGACAGCTTTAGTGACCTGCGTTTGCACTTGTGGTGATTGATGTATGCTTCAACTCTGGTTACTTTTAAACCAATTCACATATTGCTCAATACTATAATATCATCCTGTCAAATTGCAAACTCCATTTTTACAAGTGTGGGGACTAGAGAAAGTGCATGTTTAATTAAAGTAAGATAGAGATGAATTGTTTAAAAACACCTATACAACTGTTAAAATGAGACCACTGTTATTTGAAAGCAGACTGAAAGAAAATTCAATACACTTACTTAGGCATTTATGTTCTGAGAGTCATCTTTACTTTTAGAAAATATACTTCTGGCTGCTGTTGATTAAGAAAAGGCCTCTGAAACTTAGGCTGTTGTCTCGAAAGCTCAGCTTATTTAAATATGATGTCAGCCTTTAGAATAAGTAAAAATGAATAAATGAATGAATGAATGGAGTCTTAGAACAACGAGGGACCCTGATGATCTTACGACACAAATCCTATTTTTCCTGGTTGTGTTTATTTGTTACTCAGGCTAGATAGCTGCTACACAGAGAGATAATTTGTTTGTAGAGGAGCACAATGTTGCTTTCAGTACATAAAAATGAGGGTAGAATGCATATTTTTTTCATTCCTAGTTCAGTGTGCTTTTATATTACACAGATTTCACCACCCCATACATCTTTCACTTCTTGATCACTTTTTGGGTATGGACATAATAATTATCTTTATCACCACATGATCTACACAGTTTAGGAACTTTCAACTGTATATTTAATGATAGGAATAAAAACATTGATCAAATCTTGGTATATACCACACCCTGAATTATCCTTAAGATGATTTTTTTTTTTTAAGAAGTAGGGGAGAGGCACAGGAAGAGAGAGAAACTTAAGCAGACATGGGCCTCAATCCCAAACCCTGAGATCATGACCTGAGCCAAAATCAAGTATTGAATGCTTAACCAAGTGAGCCACCCAATTGTCCCAAAATTAATTATTTCTAACAACATATATGTAAGATACGTAATATTATTGCCAATCCATTGATGTGTAGTTAGACTAAGTGAGGTTCAGCAAATTTTTCAGATGACCTTTTGCACTAAGTAGATGAAATTTGGACCCACATATGTAGAATTCAAAGCCCAAAGACTTCTCACTGTTTTGCCATACAGCACTCTTTTAATATAAACATATATATATATAATATATTTATATATAGTATATACTTATATAATGGTCAAGTTTGCCACTCCTGTATGTTGATGACACAAGCAAGCTCACTGTGGAATAGTATTGATTTTTCCACAGTAAAAAATATAATCACAGATAAATATAGGTGTCTACTTTGCAAAGGCGCCATCTAAATGTGTGTGTTTGAAAATTCGTGGTTGTCTTCTCCGACTGAAAACCTTGAGATCTATCAAAGGAAGGTCCAAAGGCAAGTTATTCAACCATCAAGAAATCGGCAGAAGAGGATGTACCTAACCGTTCATTCCATCATTGATCAACTCTGTTTTGGTGAAAGGCAGAAACTCTGATACTGATATGGCGCAAATCCTAAGCTTTCAAAAAACGTGCTTCAATTTTGGTCCTGGGAGGCATTAGCAACTCTAACCTAACTTTTGGATGGTACGGATCAATTTCTGTGCAATGTGTTTTAGAGCTTTATTTCCAAATAGATCTCGTAGATGACACTGAATATAAAAAAATCAACCAATAAAATCTTCAACTAGGCTCCAAAAATGGAACCAGGGAATAAAATATACATATATATAAGTATAAATATATTTATTTAATTATAATTAATAATAAAATAAGAGTTAAATTATTATTATTATTATTTTAAAGATGTTTTATTTATTCATGAGAGACACAGAGAGAGAGGTAGAAATATAGGCAAAGGGAGAAGCAGGCTCCCCGCAGAGAGCCCAATGTGGGACTGAATCCCGGACTCCAGGATCACACCCTGAGTGGAAGGCAGACGCTTAAATACTGAGCCACCCAGGTGTCCCAAAATAGTCAAATTTAAAATAGAGTTCTTGACTGTCAGAATAATAAGGCACTGATCATCAAGGGAGGTAATTGCATGTCCACTTGTTAAGAATCGGCACCTACAACGTTTGGATACATGTTCCTAAAAACGGATAGCTGAGTAGAATGATCTTCCAGTCTGCTT
This sequence comes from Vulpes vulpes, assembly GCF_048418805.1. Classification (NCBI taxonomy): domain Eukaryota; kingdom Metazoa; phylum Chordata; class Mammalia; order Carnivora; family Canidae; genus Vulpes; species Vulpes vulpes. Next base: position 29,002,585 of record NC_132787.1, on the reverse strand, counting down.
CCCAGATGTAGATATTTATGTCAGAATTAAATTTATCATTTCAGTGACACATAGTAGTTTTTGACATTGTAACGTTCACTGCCAATTCTTAAAATACACTAATAAAATGGCTTAAATTATCCTCCCAACTACTCAGGGAAATCCAGTCCATCCCCACTATTTGTCAATTTCCTTGAGATATGAATTAGAGGGGCGCCTGGGTGGCACAAATGGTTAAGCATCTAACTCTTGGTTTTGGCTCAGATCGTGATCTCATGGTCATGGGATTGAACCCTGTGTCAGCCTCCATGCTCAACAGTTCATGCTTTCTTTCTCTATCTCTCTCTCTGAAAATAAGTGAATAAATCTTTAAAAAAATAAAGGTATGATGAATTCAAAAGGGGCAAGCATAAATACCCCTCTTGTCCCTACCACCTCAGAATTTCTGCTCCCTCTTTAATTTTTTTTAAGATTTTATTTATTTATTCATGGGAGACACACAGAGAGAGGCAGAGATATAAGCAGAGGGATAAGCAAGCTCCCTGGAGGTTGCCCAATGTGGGACTCTATCCCAGGATCCTGGGATCATGACCTGAGCTAGAGGCAGACCTTAACCACTGAACCACCCAAGTGCCCCTCCCTGTTTGATTCTTCATGTAGCAACTCATCTTAAACAACAGTGTTTCAGTTCATTCCATTTATAGACTTGTTTTCTTTTTCATTCTCTAAAATATTATGGGATGATACACTGCATGGCATGAAAATTGACAAGAGATAACTAAAAATTAAATATAGGCATTGTGTATATTTTAATCACTCCTCTACCAGATATGTTTCTACTTAGACTCTGTCTACTTAACCTCTTATTTTAAGAGTCCACTCCCTATTTCCGCTAAGAATTCTTTCCAATTTCCTCTCTTCTCTGTTGAATCTCTCTCTCTCTCTCTTTTTTTTTTTTCTATACCGGAATGCCATAAAAACTCGAGTACAAGACTCGATTTTTTAAAAACTTTTATTTATTCATGATTGACACACACACATACACACACACACACACACAGAGGGGTGGGGGCAGAAACATAGGCAGAGGGAGAAGCAGGCTCCATGCAAGGAGCCCGATGTAGGACTCGATCCCGGGACTCCGGGATCACACCCTGTGCTGAAGGTGGCGCCAAACCGCTGAGCCACCCAGGGATCCCCAAGACTCTCAATTTATATAAAGGAAACAAACATCTTTTTTTCTTCCAATTCTTTCCCATTGATTGTCTGATTACGTATCATAAAGTAATTCAAAGATAAATCATATTAAAGGTGATAAACTCAAGAAAAATATCTACTTCCATTTTTCCTTCAAATTTCTCCACTTCTCTCAGAAAATATCTAGGTAATGCATACATAACTCCAAAAGGATGGAAAAATAGATAAGTGTCCAAAGTTTATAGATACCAGCAATTTTTTTAGAAGATTTAAAAAATATCAAAACAATTGAACCAGAGAACATACAAGTGATAAACACCAATAGGAGCCATGCAGATTTAATTCATGGGTCTCTAAAAAAGTTTAAAACTGAAAGCACCAGGTTCTGTGGAAGGTAGATGGAGAGATAGGTTAAGCATGGTCTCATTTACAGAATTAAGCATTTTAAGCAGGAAAGGACTTAATATAGGACATTATTTTTTTACACAGTTATTGGAAGGGTTGGTGAAACAAATTCTTTATTTCTCTCCAGGAAATACTATCAAAATAATAAACAACATAAACCCCAAGGGTATTGTCTATGAAGTGGCTATGAAGTTAGGAGCTTGAGAGCATACCCATATTGCTTATTACAATACTGCCACATTTAGATCTCTCATCCATTTTGAGTTTATCTTTGTGTATGGTGAAAGAGAGTGGTCCAGTTTCATTCTTCTGCATGTGGATGTCCAATTTTCCCAACACCATTTATTGAAGAGACTGTCTTTCTTCCAATGGATAGTCTTTCCTCCTTTATCGAATATTAGATGACCATACATTTCAGGGTCCACTTCTGGGTTCTCTATTCTGTTCCATTGATCTATGTGTCTGTTTTTGTGCCAGTACCACACTGTCTTGATGACCACAGCTTTGTAGTACAACCTGAAATTGGCATTGTGATGCCCCCAGCTATGGTTTTCTTTTTTAAAATTCCCCTGGCTATTCGGGGTCTTTTCTGATTCCACACAAATCTTAAAATAATTTGTTCTAACTCTCTGAAGAAAGTCCATGGTATTTTGATAGGGATTGCATTAAACGTGTAAATTGCCCTGGGTAACATTGACATTTTCACAATATTAATTCTGCCAATCCATGAGCATGGAATATTTCTCCATCTCTTTGTGTCTTCCTCAATTTCTTTCAGAAGTGTTCTATAGTTTTTAGGGTATAGATCCTTCACCTCTTTGGTTAGGTTTATTCCTAGGTATCTTATGCTTTTGGGTGCAATTGTAAATGGGATTGACTCCTTAATTTCTCTTTCTTCAGTCTCATTGTTAGTGTATAGAAATGCCATTGATTTCTGGGCATTGATTTTGTATCCTGCCACGCTACCAAATTGCTGTATGAGTTCTAGCAATCTTGGGGTGGAGGCTTTTGGGTTTTCTATGTAGAGTATCATGTCATCGGCGAAGAGGGAGAGTTTGACTTCTTCTTTGCCAATTTGAATGCCTTTAATGTCTTTTTGTTGTCTGATTGCTGAGATAAACTCAAAATGGATGAGAGATCTAAATGTGAGACAAGAGTCCATCAAAATCCTAGAGGAGAACACAGGCAACACCCTTTTTGAACTCGGCCACAGTAACTTCTTGCAAGATACATCCACAAAGGCAAAAGAAACAAAAGCAAAAATGAACTATTGGGACTTCATCAAGATAAGAAGCTTTTGCACAGCAAAGGATACAGTCAACAAAACTAAAAGACAACCCACAGAATGGGAGAAGATATTTGCAAACGACATATCAGATAAAGGGCTAGTTTCCAAAATCTATAAAGAACTTATTAAACTCAACACCAAAGAAACAAACAATCCAATCATGAAATGGGCAAAAGACATGAAGAGAAATCTCACAGAGGAAGACATGGACATGGCCAACATGCACATGAGAAAATGCTCTGCATCACTTGCCATCAGGGAAATACAAATCAAAACCACAATGAGATACCACCTCACACCAGTGAGAATGGGGAAAATTAACAAGGCAGGAAACCACAAATGTTGGAGAGGATGTGGAGAAAAGGGAACCCTCTTACACTGTTGGTGGGAATGTGAACTGGTGCAGCCACTCTGGAAAACTGTGTGGAGGTTCCTCAAAGAGTTAAAAATAGACCTGCCCTACGACCCAGCAATTGCACTGTTGGGGATTTACCCCAAAGATTCAGATGCAATGAAACGTCGGGACACCTGCACCCCGATGTTTCTATCAGCAATGGCCACAATAGCCAAACTGTGGAAGGAGCCTCGGTGTCCATCGAAAGATGAATGGATAAACAAGATGTGGTTTATGTATACAATGGAATATTACTCAGCAATTAGAAACGACAAATACCCACCATTTGCTTCGACGTGGATGGAACTGGAGGGTATTATGCTGAGTGAAATAAGTCAATTGGAGAAGGACAAGCAGTGTATGTTCTCATTCATTTGGGGAATATAAATAATAGTGAAAGGGAATATAAAGGAAGGAAGAAGAAATGTTGGGAAATATCAGGAAGGGAGACAGAACATAAAGACTCCTAACTCGGGGAAACGAACTAGGGGTGGTGGAAGGGGGGAGGAGGGCGGGTGTTGGAGGGGAATGGGTGACGGGCACTGAGGTGGACACTTGACGGGATGAGCACCGGGTGTTTTTCTGTATGTTGGTAAATTGAACACCAATAAAAATTAATTAAAAAAAAAATACTGCCACAACTAGTTCTTTGTTTCGGGGAAGCTGAGAACAATGGGATGTTGCTCACAGAATTCCCCTTTTCTATAGTCTTGCATGTCAAAATAAACTACCAGTGTATCAAAAGAATAGGCTACTGCCTCACTTCTACTTTCCAAACCACACACCTCTAATTTGTGTAGCTTCATTCATATAAAGAACCCTAGATGAAAGGTGTGATGAAAGAAACCTAGATGGAAGGTGTGATGAAATTCAGCCTTCAGCCAGGCTGAGGCATAGAATTAAAGACAAATTGAAAACATGGTAGATTTTAGAGTATCATTAAAATCACAGATTTGTGGTGCCTAGGTGTCTTCAGCCAGTTAAGCATCTGCCTTTGGCCCAGGTAGTGATACTAGGGTCCTGGAATTGAGCCTTGCATTAGGCTCCTTGCTCAGTGAGGAGTCTGCTTCTGGCTCTCCCCTGTCCTTTCCCCCACTTGTGCTCTCTCTCTCTCTCTAGCTCACTCTCTCTTTCAAATAAATAAAATCTTTAAAAAAATAAATTACAATTTTCCTTCTTCATTGTATGCAACCAGGTGATTACCCACCATATACTCAAACAAGAGAAATTATGTTTGTTTTTCTGGAGCGATTGAAAGATATATGGGTAAGTGGGCACCATGAATAGCAAGTCAGAGATTGTACTGAAAACAGAGGAATCCAGTATAGTGAATGGTGAGACTTCCAACCTCCCTTACAAACAAAAAACAGAGGAAGAAGAGGCCATATGTAAGATTTAAAATGATAAGGTTCTGGGTTGCATTAGACTTCTCACATTAACTCTGCAGTGTCAATCATAATGGTACATTGTCAGAAAACAATTTTCAATATAAATTTCTATAAATGATTGCTCATGTGTGAGGTTAACATAAAGATATTTTGGGGGTACCTGGGTTGCTCAGTTGGTTGAGTGACTGACTCTTGATTTTGGCTTGGGTCATGATTTTAGGGCCATGAGATCAAGCCCCATGTTGGGCTATGCTTGGCTGGGAATTTGTTTGTGATTCTTTCTCTCTCTCTCTCTCGCTCTCTCTCTCTCTTTCTCTCTCTCTCAAATAAATAATTTTTTAAAAAATATTTTTTCAGACATGATAAATTTAAAAAGAGTCTCCCTCTCATGACCTTTTCTCAGAAAAGAACTGGAGAATGAGTTCCAACAAAATAAAGGAGCAATCCAAAGAATAAGTTAGGAATTCAGAAAACAGGAGGGATATTAAAGGAATGTTTTAAAAGTACTCTGAGAGCCTTCCAAGAGTTCAAATTAGCCTGAAGAGCAATGAGGTCAGATTAGAACAGAAAGATTAAACATGCCTATTGTGGGAGAGAGAGAGAAAAAGAGAGAGAGAGAGAGAGGGAGAGAGAGAGAAGAGAAAGAAGAAAGAAAGAAAAAGAAGAAAGAAAGAAAAAGAAGAAAGAAAGAAAAGAAGAAAGAAAGAAAGAAGAAAGAAAGAAAGAAAGAAAGAAAGAAAGAAAGAAAGAAAGAAAGAAAGAGAAAGAAGGAAGGAAGGAAGGAAGGAAGAAAGAAAGAAAGAAAGAAAGAAAGAAAGAAAGAAGAAAGAAAAAAAAGAAGAAAGAAAGAAAGAAAGAAAGAAAGAAAGAAAGAAAGAAAGAAAGAAAGAAAGAAAAAGAAAAGAGAGGGAAGAAGGGAAGAAGGAAGGAAGGGAAGGAGGGAGGGAAAGGAGGAAGAGAGGAAATAAAAGGAAAGTGATAAATTACCTGAAGTAATGGAGAATATTAAGGTCATTCTGTCTATTACAATATTGGGATACATTTTTCAGAGGCATATAGGAAATATATGGAAAAATTATATACATATATGGATATATATATATATATTATAGCTGACCAGTATTAAAAATGTTGATTATATAAAGTCTAAAAGTGACTGAACAAAAATAGTGATTTTTTTTAATATTGAGAAGATTTAGGGAAGAGAGCTATGTACATATTCATATAGATATAAAATTCTTAAATTATACATTCATTTGGTTATTATTTTTAAATAAGTAGGGATTAAAATTTATACGAAAAAGCTGTGATATTTAAGTATATGAAGCAATACAAACAATAAAGACTAAACTGAAGAATATTATATCCTGTGAGTAGGCTGTGGTAAGGAAGTGTGGTAAAAGTAGTGCTTTGTTACAACCTTTTAAAGTAGTTGAATTTTAAAACATAAAAGCATTACTTAGGTTACATTTTAATTATATAATACAAATTCAGTAAAGAACAACTGAACAATAAAGAAAATTTTAAAGGAGATAATGAAACATAAAAAACCACTCACTGATAATCACTAAAAACAAACTGGCAAATATTTTAAAGCTTCTTATATACTTATAGATGACATCTGCACATGTATTCTGTATTTTGTTTATAACAGATCCACCTGTCATTTAGTAAATAAATTTCAGGAATATATTTTGGATATTGCAAAGTATTATATGGAAAAATTACATGGACTTCCTTGTATATTTAGGTTACTTCTGCTTCTAATCATCATATGGGAGAAATCCTACTTTCTTTATTTGCACAACATTTTCAAAATAACAGTTAAATTTTCCTCATAGCAATTTTGATAGTTTCTGTTACTAATTTTTAAAACTTTTATAAAGATAATTCGGGAGCAGTTTTACATTCACAGCAAAATTGAGGGGAAGATAGAGATTTCTCATATTCCCATTGTCCCCACACAAGTATGGTTTCTCCAGTTATCCATTTCCCTCACCAGAGAGATAAATGGGTTACAATTGATGAACCTCCATTGACACTTCATAATTACCAAAGTACACAGTTTAGGGTTACTTTTAGTGTTATACACTCAGTGGCTTTGGACAAATATATCACAACATGTAACCTTCATTATGATATTGTACAGAGTACTATCACTGCCCTAAAAATCCTCTTTGCTCCACATTTTTATCACTCTTTTCTGCCCCAACCACTGATATTTTTCTACTGTCTGCATAGTTTGGCTTTTTCCAGAAAGTCATATGGTTGAAGTCACACAATATATAGTCTTTTCATACTGGCTTCTTTCATTAGTAATATGCATTTAAGCTTCCTCCATGTCTTTTCACGACTCGATAGCTCATGTCTTTGTTTAGCACTAAATAATATTCCATTGTCTAGATGTACCACAGTTTATTTAACCCTTCATCTACTGTAGGATATCTTGGTTACTTCCAATTTGAGGCAATTATGAAGAAAACTACTATAAAATCATGTTTGTTTCTCTGCAGACAAAAGCTTTTAAATATTTGAGTACATATTGAAAAGCCTGATTGTTGATTTGTATAGCAAGTTTACGTTCTACTAAATGTAAAGGAACTATCAAACTGTCCCCCAAAGTGGCAGTGTCATTTTGCATTCCCATGAAGAATGGATGGATGCAAGTTCTTATTGTTCCATATGCTCATCAATATTTGATATTGTCATTATTCTGATTTTTAACCAAATAGTGATGATATCTCATTGTTTTAATTTGCATTTCCCCGATGATATATGATGTGTAGCATCTTTTTATATACTTATATTCCCTCTGCATATTTTCTTTGGTGAGGTGTTTGTTAAGTTCTTTGGTCAATTTTTTGGGGGGAGTTGTTTTCTTATTGCTGAACCTTAAGAATTTTTTGTATATGTTGGATAACAATTTTTTACCAAATATACCTTTTGCACATATTTTCTCCTAGTCTATGGCTCATTCTCTTGACACTGATTTTTGTAGAACAGAAGGCTTTAATTGTAATGAAGTCCAATTTACCTATCAATCTTTCATGGATCATGCCCTTTTTACTGTATCTAAAAAATCATTGTCATACCCAAATCCACCTAGGTTTTCTTGTCCATCTTCCAGGAATTTTATAGTTCTGGTCTTTAAATTTGAGTCTGACTTATTTTGAGTTAATTTTTATGAAAGATGGGGATTTGCATCTAGATTAATTTTTTCACATATGGGTGGCCTATTGTTCTAGCACCATTTATTAAAATGTCTGTTTTTGCTCCATTGTATTACATTTGCTCTTTTGTAACAGACCAAGTGATTATGTGGGCCTATTTTGGGACTCTATTTTACTCCTCTGATCTATTTGTTTATTCTTTCACCAATACCACAGTCTCACTGTAGTTTCCTAGTATTTCTTGAAGGGGTAATGACAGTATCTCAACTTTGTTCTTTTTTTTTTTTTCAATATTGTGTTAGTTATTCTGAGTATTTTGCTTGTCCATGCAAACTTTAAAATTAATTTTCCAATATCCACAAAATAATTTGTTGATATTTTGATTGGGATTACATTGAATCTATAGATCAGTATGGGAAGAACTGACATTTTGACAATATTGAACCTGCTGATTCATAGACATGGAATGTCTCCCTCTATTTAGTTCCTTTTTTTTAGATTTTGCTCATCAGAGTTTTGTAGTTTTCCTCATATATTGTACATATTCTGTTAGCTCTTTAAAATTTAAATTCAATTAGTCAAAATATTCTGTTAGCTTTATACCTAAGTATTTAATTTTTGTATGGTGTTAATAGGAATGGTATTGTTTAAATTTCAAATTCCACTTGTATAGTGTTATTATTTAGGAAAGCAATTGACTTTTGTATATTAACTTGGTAGGGTGCAACCTTGCTATAATTGCTTATTAGTTCCAGGAGTTTTTTTTTTCCCCTCAATTCTTTGGGATTTGCTAAGTAGACCATTATTTCATCAGCAAACAAAGTTTTATTTCTTACTTCCCAGTTTGTGTACCTTTTATTTCCTGTTCTTATCTTATTGCATTTAGCTCTAGCTAAATACTTCCTCTATGATGTCAAAAACAAGTTGTGGAAGGAATATCTTTGTCTTATATCTGATGTTAATTGCAAAGTTTTGAATTTCTCACTAATTTTTATGATTTTAGCTGCACATTTTTCTTTGGAGATATTCTTTATCAAGTTGAGAAAGTTCCTCTCTATTTTTAGTATGGAAAATTTTTATCATGAATGGATGTTTATGTTTATCAAATGCTTTTTCTATCTACATGTGTCAGTATGATCATGTAACCTTTCTTTTTAGTTTCTAATGTGATGGATTATATTAACTGAATTTCAAATACCAATAACTGAGGCTTATAAATCTAAGATGAATTCTATTTGGTTGTGGTATACAATTCTTTTTATACACTGTTGGATTTGATTTGCTACTGTTTTATTGAGGATTTTTACAATTATGTTTATGAGACATATTCCTCTGTAATTTTCTTTTCTATTTTTAATATCTGTGTCTAGTTTTGATATTAACATAATGCTTATCTCATAGAATGAGTTAGAAAGTGTTCCCTCTGCTTCTATACTGTAAAAGAGATTATAGAACATCATTATAATTTATTACTTAAATATTTGGTAGAAAGAACTCACCAATGGACGCAACTGGGCCTGGTGCTTTCTGTTTGGGAAGATTATTAATCACTGAGTTATTTAATAGGCCTATTAACACAGACTTGTTCAAATTATCTATTTTTCTTTTGTGAGCTTTGAAAATTCTTTTAAGAAATTGATCGATTTCAGCTAAGCTATCAAATTTGTAGGCATAGAGATGTTCATAGTATTCCATTATTATCCCTTTAATCCATATAATCTCCAGTGGCATCTCCTCTTTAATTTCTGATACTATCAGTTGGTGTCTTTTTCTTAATTTTGCTAGGGCCTTACAAATTATATTGGTCTTTTGAGTGAATAAGTTTTTGGTTTCAATTATGTTTTCTATTTCCTGTTTCTAATTATTTTGCTTTTTGCTCTAATTCTTATTATTTTCTTCTGCTTACTTTGGATTCAATTTGTGCTTTTTTTTTTTCAACTTTCCAAAGGCAAGAATTGGACAACTAATTTTAGATGTTTATTCCTTTCTGATATATGTCTCACTGCTATAAATTTCCTTACAAAGCTCTGCTTTCACAGCATCTGACAAATTTCAATAGGTTGTAGTTTTATTTAGTTCAAAATATTTTACATTTCTCTTGGGATTTCTCCTTTGATCCATGTATTATCTGGGAGCATGTTTAATATCCATGTGTTTTGGGATCCCTGGGTGGCGCAGCGGTTTGACGCCTGCCTTTGGCCCAGGGCACGATCCTGGAGACCCCGGATCGAATCCCACGTCGGGCTCCCGGTGCATGGAGCCTGCTTCTCCCTCTGCCTGTGTCTCTGCCTCTCTCTCTCTCTCTATCATAAATAAATAAAAATTAAAAAAAATATATCCATGTGTTTTATGATTTTCCAGTTATCCTTATGTTACTGGTTTCTTACTGAATTCCATTGTGGTCAGAGAACAGACTTTTAATTTTTATTCTTTTAGATTTGTTAATGTTTTATGGTCCAGAACATGGTCTATCTTGGTGAATGTTCCTTGAAAAAAAATGTGTATTCTGCTGAAGCAGTCTATAGATATCCAAGATATCTAATTGACTGATGGTGTTGTTGAGTTCAGCAATATACTTACTGATTTTTCCACCTGCTATCTGTCCGTTTCTGATAGAAGGGTGCTAAGATCTTCAGTTATAAGAGTGGATTCATATATTTTATCTTTGTAATCTATTACTTTTTGTCTCCCATAATTTAATGCTGTGTTAATAGGTTTATATGTGTTAAGGATTGTTATATCTTCTCATTTGACCTCATTATCATTATATAATACTCATCTTTATAACTGATAAAGTCCCTCACTTTTAAGGATACTCTGTGTGAAATTAATATAGCTACTCCTGTTTCTTTTCATTAGTTTTAGCATAAGATATCTTTCTCTATCTGTTTACTTTTAATCTATGCATGTCTTTATCTTTAAAGTGGTTCTCCTATAACATATAGTTGAGTCTTGGTTTTTTGATACACTTTTATCTTCTCTGTCTTTTAATTGGTGCATATAGATCATTGATGATCATTGATACAGTTGGATTAATATCTATCATATGTACTACTATTTTCTACTTGTTGCAGTTGTTCTTTGTTCTTATTTTTATCTTCCATACTTGTTATTCCTTTGTGGTTTTAATTTTTATATGATTTTAATTGTGATTTAATTATTGTAATTTAATTTTATAATTCCATTTCCCTCCTTTCTTATTACATCAGTTGCTTTTTTAAAAAACTTTTTTAGTGATTGCACTAGAGTTTCCAATATACATAATTATCCAAGTCCACTTTCTTATAACATTATATAACTTCATGACTAGTGTGGATACCTCTCATAATAAAATAATCTTAATTCCTCCCTTTGATCCTTTACATCAGGATTTATATTATTTCACTTATATAAAAGCATATATAAATGCATATGACATATATATAAGCAAACATAATAAAACACAGTTATTATTATTTTGAACAAACTTATCTGTTAGGTCAGTTAAAAGTAAGAAAATTAGGGGTGCCTGGGTGGCTCAGTTGATTAAGTGTCTGCTTTCAGCTCAGGTCATGATCCCAAATCCTAGAATCCAGCTCTGCATTGGTTTCCCTATTTGTAGGAAGTCTGCCTCTCCCCCAGGTCATGCTCTCTTTCACTCTTTCTCCCTGTGTTGAATAAATAAAATCTTTTTTAAAAAGGAAAAAATAAGAAAAATTAAGAAAATTAAAAATTTTTATTTAAGCTTCATTTATTCCTTCTAAGGTTGTCTTTTCCTTATGCAGACCTGAGGTTCAAAACTGTATTGTTTTATTTATTTCTAAAGAATTTCTCTTATCTTTCTTACAGGGCATACCTCTTGGCAACAAATTCCCTCAATTTTTGTTTGTCTGAATAAGTCTTTATTTTCCCTTCACTTTTGAAGAATAATTTTTTAGGGTAGAGAAATTGACATTGGTGAGGTTTGCTTTTTTTCTCTCAACACTAAATTTTTCACTTCATTTTCTTCCTGCTTGCACAGTTTCTGAGAGAAATTAGATGGAAACATTATCTTTGCTTCTGTATAGTTAAGGTTTTTCTCTCCTTTGGTTTATTTCAGAGTATTTTCTTTATTTTTCATTTTCAATAATTTGAAATTGATATGCCTAGGTTTATTTATTTTTTTGGCGTTTATCCTGCTTCATGTTTTATGTACTTCCAGAATTTATTGTCTGACTTTAATTTGGGGAAATTCTCAGTCAGTATTGTTTCAAATATTTCTTCTGTTCTTTTCTCTTTCTTCTTCTCTGATATGTCCATATATGTGCATTACCTTTTGTAGTTGTTCCACAGTCCTTGGATATTCTGTTCTTCTATTTTTTTTCTTTAGTCTTTGTCCCCTTTACTTTTTGGTTTTCTTTTTTTAAGATTTTATTTATTAATTCATGAGAGACACAGAAAGAGAGGCAAAGACACAGGCAGATGGAGAAGCAGGTTCCATACAAGGAGCCCAATGTGGGGCTTGAACCAGGGAATCCAGGATCATACCCTGAGCCAAAGGCAGACTCTCAACTGCTAAGCCACCCAGGCATACCTACTTTTTGGTTTTCAAGGATTCTTTTGATATATCCTGTAGCTCAGAAATCTTCCTCAGCTCTGTCCAGACCATTAAAGGCATTCTTCACTTCTATTACAGTGTTTTCTCTCTAATATTTCTTTTTTTGGCTCTTTCTTAGGATTTCTACATCTATGCTTACATGGCCCATCTATTCTTGCATGCTGTCTACTTTATCCTTGAGCCCTTAGCATATTCATCATAGTTGTTTTAAATCCCCAGTCTGATAATTCCAGTATCCCTGCCATGTCTGGTTCATATGTTTGCTCTTTTTTCTTCAAATTATACTTTTTGCCTTTTGGTATGCCTTTTAAGTTTTTCTTCATAGTTCAACATGATGTACTGAGCACAAAGAATTGCTATAAATAGGCTTTTGGTAATGTGTTGTGAAGTGTGGGTGAAGGAACAGTATTCTATAATCCTAAAATTAGGTCTCAATCTTTTGTGAGCCTATGCCTCTGGACTGCTTTAGAAGGTTTTGTTTTGTTTTGTTTTCTATTTTTTCCCCATTAGGTGAGGCAGGATAGATAGAAGAGGCTAGAGTTGGGCATTTCCTTCCTCTAGGCCATTTAGGTACCCATCATAGCCTAGCCGATGAGGGTCTAGTTAACTAGTTCCCCCTGAAGGCAGGTCTTGTTAAGAACAGCTATCATTAATTTGGAAATGTTTCCTTTTCTTCTTTCTCTGCTAGAAGCATGAAATCATTTTTTCCCAGATATTTAACGTAGGAACCTATTGTGATCCTGGAAGTAAATCTTATAATGTTGTGAGGATACCCCCCCTTATGACTGAATCCCCTTGAAGTTTTCAATTCTTAACAAATCCACACTGAGCCTTGTATAATTCAATTCAATTACAGTTCAAATTTTCTGACCTGACATTGGTTCTTGTCATAGCTTCTTTGTGTGCATCTCTACTCTGGTAAACTCTATATTTAGAGTTTAGAATCTAGTGATTCCCTATATTCACTTGTCTGTCTTTTCAGTCATGGGGGTAATTGTTTGCCCTGTGTCCTCTTCTCTATTTTGCATCCAAAAAAAGTTTTTTTTTTTTTTCCAGTTTATTCAGCTTTTTACTTGTTAGTATAGTATGGCAGTATCTAAGCTGCTTACTTCTGGAACCAGAAACTGAACTTTTAAAATAGTTTTTAACATTTAACATATCCAATATTTAAAACTTAACATATCCAAAACATCTAGAATTTATTTCCTCAAATGTGAGGTGCAGCACTAGTTTCGCCCATTAACAAATAATAAGCAATATTCCATAAAGATTATTGAGTAATTCACACATTCCTGCTACTTTATAATTATTTCCTTATAAATATTTGGGTATTGTCAGGTATGATTCTACCTATAATGAGAGTTTCATTTTTGCTTTCCTCTTCAAAGTCTGTCTTATTTATCTATCTCTATAAATTTAGTCTGTTTATTCATAATATTTTGACTTATAATCGAACAACTCCAGTAAAATGTTGAAATAGTAAGAGTGGACATACGCAAAGTTTTCCTCAACTTCAGAGTATAAATTTACATATAAATTTACAATACTTTACTATTTAAAAAAATTTTTTTTTATTTATTCATGAGAGACAGAGAGAGAGGCAGAACATAGGCTGAAGGAGAGGCAGGCTCCATGCAGAGAACTCGATGTGGTCCTTGATTCCGGATCTCCAAGGTCACACCCTGAGCCTAAGGCAGATGCTGAACCACTGAAGCCACCCAGGCGTCCCTACAAGATTTTACTATTGTTAGGTATTTGTTATAGAATTTTTATAGAAATAACATATTAAATTAATAAAATTTTATTTTATCCTTGCTTTGTTATGAATATTTATTATGAGTAGATGTTAATTTTTTACCTGGCTTTTTACTACGTATTAAAATGATCATAATGTTTTCTCTTTAATTCTTAATTAACATAATGAATTTTACTGTTTTTCAATTGTCAAGGCAACCTTACATTCTTAGGATAACTCAACTTGGTCATGTTATATTTAAGCTTTTGTTAATACACCAGTAGATTAATAGTTAATATTATAGTCATTAGCTTGAAATTTTTCTTTTTCTTAATGTCCTTGTCAGTATCAAGATCATTCTGGCTTCATAAAATTATTTTGAAAGTTTTCTTTTCTTTTGTTTTCAGGAAGAACTTGTTACTTGGTGTGATTTCTTTATCAAATGCTTGGAGGAATTTACTGGTAAATCAATGGTATCTGGAGATTACATCAATGGAAATTTTTAAATTATTCATTTAGTTTCTTTAATATTCTCTCATATTACCATTTAGATGTCTTTTTTTTTCAGAAGTCTTGGTTTATTTTTGCTTAAAAACTCGCATATTTTATCTAAATTTTCCAAATCATTGAATAAGTTTTATAAAATTCTCTCATCTATATAATGTCTATAAGATTTGTATTGATACCCCTTTGTAAAAGCCATTTATGATATTATATATTTGTTCCTCATTTACATTTTACTCTCATATTCTTTTTGGTTGGTCTTGAGAAGAATGTATTGTGTTAGGTATTAGTTTTTTAAAAAGTCAACTATTTATTAATTTTCTCTATTGTATTTGTCCTATTTTGTTTGTATATTGTATTATGTTTATTATTTCTATCTACTATATTACCTTTAGCTTACATTGCAATTCTATTTTTTTGAAAGATGCCTATTTTAATTTAAATTGATTAAAGGTATCTTCTAATGCATTTATTAAAGGCTATTGTGTCTTTTTTTTTTTTCTGCACAACCTTTATGGACATTTTATTTTAAAGCATTTTTTAAATGTCAACAGAGGGTTTCTAACCAGGAAAACAGTAAAATTAAAAAAAAGGGCACAAACCCACTAGGCAAGGTTAAAGTCTCCCTTATCCACATACACACACACACACACACACAAACACATACTCATTTTCATGCCAGATGGATTGGCAACATTAGTAAATAATGTCATTCGATGAAAGGACGGGGAAACTATCATTTATGGTATTTTTCGGAACCTAAAATACCAATGTTTCTAAGAAATTAAATAGTGCAAGGGATTCAAAAAGCTACCAAGAGCTGAGCTGTGGAAATAAAATTGACTTTTAAAAATAAGACAGAAATTCTATTGTGGGGGAGGGGGGGACCCATTAGCCTCAAAGCTCTTTTGTCAGATTAGTTCTCAATAGAACAGCATTTGTTTGTGAAGGAGCAAAACTCTTTGTCCCTGGACTCTGTCCTCAGCCACCTCTACTACTGCTGCTGCTACTCTTGCATCTCACATTTTTATATGCCATATTGTTGTTAAATTTAGTCCAAAAAGTTTAAATCTATTTTGGTTCCTTTTTCCCCCATGGATTATTCACTTATATTCTTAATTTCCAAACATTCAGAATCTTTCCACTTATCATTTAGTTATTAATTTCAATGTTATATTTAATATGTATATTTAATATGTATAATAAAGATTATGTGTATTATTTCAGTCCTTTGTTATATATGGTATGTTTCAGCAAATGACCTATCATGTCATTGTGTTTATACTTGGAAAGATGAACACTTTCTTTTTTTTTTTTTCTTTGTGTTTTTCTTTTTTGGTACAATTTTCCAATATCAATTTTTTGAAGTGTTTCTCAGCCTTCAGTGATTTTTTATCAGTTGCCAAAAAGGGTATGTTAAGATTTCCACTATCTTTAATTTGGAGTTTGTCTATTTTCCCTTTTAGACTTTTATTTTTACTTTATAATTTGAGACTACCTATTAGATACTCGACATTTTTAGAAATTTTATTACTTTTTTATTACTTTTTGTGATTTCATATTTTTCTTATCATAAAATTAATTGTAGTAACACTCCCAGCTATAAAGTTTACTTTGTGAAGTTAAGTTTTGTTATGTATTTTGTTATGTATTTTGTTATGTTATTTTACCTACTATGTATATTGTAAACAGTTTTCCATTATTTTATTGTCATGTTCTTATTTTGTATTTAAGGAGTGTCCATTATAAAAAACACATAATTGATTTTAGTTTTTTTAAATTTAATATGATAAATTTTGTCTTTAATTGGATTGCTGTATTTATTTTACTTTTCTTTAAGTCTACTATCTTATTATTAGCTTTCTTTTTCCCGCTAACCTAAGTTTCTTATTGTCTCCTTTCTAGTTTCTGTAGGATTAGTATTTCAAATTATATTATTTCTTTTTCTATTACCTTGCCAGTTAATCAATTCTCTTACCATATTTTGAGCTCAGCCTAGATAATATGACTTGTATCCCTGGCCTTTTAATGCTTAATGCAATTATAATTTTATGAATTTTAGTAAAATTCATAGATTGCAGAGCATTTTAACTTTGTTTATTCCCACCACTAAATTATTTCCTAATACTATCATGCATTTTAATTTGCATGTGTTTTATTTTTCTGTAATGCCAATATCCTTTGAATTTATCCATGTGATTACCTTTCTGTTGTGCTTCATTCTTTATAGCATCTACTGCATTTTTAATAGAATCCTTTTAAGATTTTACCCTTGTCTTCGATTTTCAAAAAAAATGTACTTTAATTTGCTGAGGTATGATTTTGTTATCTTGGAGACTATTGAGATTTTTGAATTTGTGACTTGGTATCTTTTGTCAAACAATAGTTCATAGACATTGGAACTCAAGCATGGTGATGTTTGAGAGAAAGAATTATTTGAGATAAGCCCTATAACTGCCCTACCTTATGGTCTAGAGACATATTACAAGCTATGGTGCACAGAGATAGATTCCAAGCAAAATCCTGTCATCTCCTTCCAGTAAGAAGCCAGAATTTGGAGTTAAGAATGAAAGTCTTTCCTGCCTTATTTAATAAGGCTGAGTACCATAGATGTAAAAGCTACAAGAGTGAGTATTACAGGTACATGAGGTTTTTCACTTGAACTTCAGATGCACGTAAAGATACTGCTGAAGTTCACAAAGAAAAATTAATGGAACAGTCTTCACACAAGGCCAGGAATATTTGTGTTCTCATTGCCAGAGTGTGAAAATCTGCTGAATCTTAGGATATCCAGTGAAGGCCTCAGAAATATCTAGTCTCAGTAATAGAGAGTAGTGAATATTAGCCTTAGACTAAAAATTGTCCTGAATCCTCTTAATAAAGTTTAAAAGCATGCTTCAAAGATCAAACAGTTCTAATAAAGCCTTAAATATTTGAAGAGACTTTTAAAATTTAAGGTGGATTTAAAGAAATATGGCTCAAAAAGGTAATAACACAGTGCCTGACATCCAACCAGAAATTATCAGACAAAACAAACAAAGGGAAATTTTGCCTTTACTGTGGAAAAAAAAATCAATCAATCCCTAGAAACATATCCAAAATGCACATATGATAGAATTAGTAGATAAGTATGTGAAAAACTACCACATATATATTAAAAATAGTATGTTAAGTATACTATATGTATATATACTAACTACATAATATTTTACTAATAATATACTATGTATATTTTTACAGAATATTAAGAAAATTTTATAATTATTTTATATCCTCAGAAAGATGGAATAAATCAGGAGCATAACAAGACAAATTTAATATATAAAAATATAGAACAAAATATATTCGCATATATATTTCACATATATTTTTTCATATATATTATTTTTAATATATATTTTCAAATATATTATTCAACAAAAATACTCTAGATTTCAAATAAATTTGATGTTATTAAAGCAGATAAAGTTAACATTTTAATCACTTAATTAAATTTCATTATTTTCTATATAAACCAGGATCCTGGTCACACCTTTCAATTTATATTCATATCTAACATCTCTCTTTAATATTCTTTTTCTATTAAACCATTTATTATTTAACAGCTATTTAAAACTGCTATGATGCCTTCCCTTGATACATTATTGGACATGTGGTGGAGGGAGACTTTCAAGTAGAAAGTTGATGTACAAAGTGATAATTATTATGAGCTATGCACAATATACTTTTGAACTATGTAAGAGAGCCATCTTGACTAAGTCACATAGAGCTTCTTCACAGAGGGTACCATGTTTTAGCTGAACACTAAGGAATAAAGTAGTTTCCCAAGTAAAATGATAGAAAGGAAGGTTAAAGATAGATCAATCAATGCAAAGGCTCAAGGGAGGAAGGAGAGTAAGAAAGGTTTTAAAGATTTATTTATTTATTTGAGAGAGAGGGCGAAAGGACATAGCAAAGGGGAGGAGCAGCGGGAGAGGGAGAGAGAGAATCCTTGACCAGACTCCCTACTGAGTGTGAATCCCCATACGGAGCTCTATCCCAGGATTCTGAGACCATGATCTGACCCAAAGTAGTTAGACCCTTAACCTGTTGAAACACCCAGGCACTGCAGGAGTTAAGAAAAGTTTTAGAAACAATGAGTACTTCATTGTTTGATTAAACAATGTGACTAAATTTCATGAGATCCTACAAATCTGTGACAAAAGATGACTAAATTTCATGAGATCCTACAAATCTGTGGCAAAAGATGAGGATTGAGGGAATTAGAAATGAAAAATGACTTTTTGTTATTCTAGAGAACTCAAAGACTTTTGAGTCACAATAGAAATGAAAGATTTTAGGCAAAGACATGACAGTGTTAGACTTGTATTTAAAAAAAAAAACATTCTGGATAAATGTGAAGAATGTATCTAGCAGTGAATAGGGGGAGATGGATAATTATTTTAAAAAAATAATGTACATGGACTTAAATATTCAATTTATAATACCTCAAGTTCCCACTGGCTGAATGCCTAGAAATTTACCTGTTGTATATCATTCAGTGGGTATGTATGAGAGTTTTCCAGAGTACAATTTTTTTATATTCTTCATTCAGGTGTTGTCCTGCATCTGTTACTACCAGTTAATATATCATTGCTTACGATGTGTTGAGATGATTTTTCATGGTATGAAAGAAGTGTATAATCCCTTCTTTATAATGAATGTTTAGTTAGCAACATTCAGTAACCAAATAAGTTTGGCTAGATTTAGTGTAAAATTACTAGTAAAATTTCTAGTATTTGCACATCATCATTTTCCCAAGATTTCCAACTGGCACTTGGGTAACTGAGTCAAGATAGATGAGTCATGATGTATTTTATCATTAACCAATTTCTAGTCCCAGATCTAACCCTTCTTTAGAAGAGGTTGTCAGGTTAATACTAGGTCTCATAATAATCCCAGCCTTAAGACAACAGAAAGCATAAAATATACATATATACATAATATATATAAATTTATATAAAATATTATTATAAAACATATGTATATGTAAATATATTTGTAAATAAATACAAATAAATGTATACATTAATTCATATAGAATATTTATATATAAAATAAAATTATAAACAATTATATAAAAATAAAAATACACACATAGTACAACATATGTTTTAACAAGTCATTAAAATGCAAATATATATTCTATATAGAACATGTAAAAATGTGTTTAAAATATATATATATTTTTTTATGATAGTCACAGAGAGAGAGAGAGAGAGAGAGGCAGAGACACAGGCGGAGGAAGAAGCAGGCTCCATGCACCGGGAGCCTGATGTGGGATTCGATCCGGGGTCTCCAGGATCGCGCCCTGGGCCAAAGGCAGGCGCCAAACCGCTGCGCCACCCAGGGATCCCGTGTTTAAAATATTTTATTTCTTTCTTCCTCTATAAGTTTTCCTCTAGGACCATTTTCCTTCTGCCTAAATAACATTCTTTTGTATTTTTTTTATTATTAGTTTGCTGATATAAATTCTTTCAGTTATTATTTGTATGAAGAAGCTTATAGATATTGAGAAATCAGATGTTTGCCAATTGCTATTGTGAGAGAAACTTTTTTCCCATTCTAGATACTTTTTATATATTTTTATTTTTGTGGAGATAGTTCTCGGTAATTTCACTGCATAGATAATAGATTCTTTAAAGTTACATTATAATTATTTGAGCTATTTAGCACTGTGGATTGGTGTACATTATCCATTTTGGGAAAATGATCCCTGATCATCTCCTCAGTTATGGTTTCTGTCCTTTTCTCTCTTTACTCTTCTTTTGAAATTTTGCCTGAATATATTATGCCTCTGCCTCTATTCTCTGGCATATATTCACACTCCTAATAGGTTCTATTTCTTTCTCTTCACACCTAATTACAGATATTTGAATTCTGTCTTTAACCTTGTCCAACCTTTGTTTAATGCTTCAATTATTCTTAATTTTAACTTTTGCATTTGTTACAAAATCTTCCTTTTTTTAAAATTGCCTATGTCAAATTTACACTTTTTTGCTATTTTATGCTAACATTCTCACACTTGACTCTTGTTTCTTTGTATATAGTAAACAGTCTCCCTTCAAGTATTCTGTTTATTTTTTCTGGTGTGGTCACTCATTAATTTGTCTCCTCAAATGTCTGTTATGCAATCACTTATTTTACACCTTGTCTGAAGATCTGAAAGAAAAACAAAACAAAACAAAACATAAATGCTTAACTCTTCTGTCCTATACCTTTGTAAAACCTAATTCTCTAGGTTATCTCTATTCTATTAAATAGATAATCTATGCTTCCATCTGCTTAAGTAAATATCTAAGATGGCATTCTTTTTTCTTTCTTTTTTTCATCTCACACATCTATTAAAGTCAGAAACTTCTGTGAATTTTTACATGTAATAAAACTATAAAATAATCTTTATCATCTGCCATTAACATGTGAATTAGTGTGCAATCAGAAAAATAATTCAATATGAAAATTATGACAAAAAGCTTTTGAAAAGCTAGAGGAATGAAAGTAAAGGTCACATAGGCACTGAGGTTGAATGCCCAAACCTGTTGCTAAAATCATAGATGCCCACAGCCCATACTGGAGATAGGGGACAATAGATTCTGTGGAAACTTAAAAAAAAATCACAATCATTCTGTGTAGGCTATATTAGCTCTACCATTGTCACTGATTAATTCTGTGCTAGCCTTGTCACCATCGCTTTTGTTAAAAAAAAAAAAAAACTTTCTTTTCCTTTGTCTTCCCAATTTTATGTATTTCTTTTTAAATAATCAAATTAGAACGCTGATGTTAAAGTTCCAAGAAAATGTAGTTCCCCCAAGGCTAGTCTAGACAGAGGAGGGCATAAAAGGGAACAGAGATTAAGCTGAGTGCTGATTTACAATAGTTGACTCACCATTTTATTCCAAGCTGCCATAATGTCTACAAACCACTGCCGAGATTCTACTTTTATGCTTTCCCATCTCCAAATCCATTCTCTATACAGAAACAGAAGTAACATTCTTGATATATTTAATGGGTCATCTCAGACCATCTTTCAAAACCATTCAGTGACTTCTCTGCCTTTAGCATAGATTCTTAAAAACAAACAAACAAAAACACAGATATAATTGACATATATTGCCATGCAAGTTTGAGATGTACATGTTGATATGATGAATTTATATACTGCAATATCATTATGACTGTAGCATTAGCTAATGCTTCCATCATGTCACATAATAAGCATACATACTTAATTTCTACTGTAGCCTAACAAATTGCCATTGACCGCAAAACTCTGCAGAATTTGGTTCTATCACTATCTCCAGTGTTATCTATTTTTATCATGCCTCAGCCATCTCATTCTCACATTTCCTCTAACATCAAATACTATCCTTGCCAGGACATTTGCACATGTTTCCTTCGCAGGAATATTCTTTCTCCTTAATGTTCCCATGTCATGCTACATTTCACTTTTTTGGCTTTATACTATTTATTGCCTGTTCCGAGTGATTTCCTGCCCACCCTCTGTAATGTCTCATTTTCCATATTACTACCAAAACTATGCTTTATTTTGCCATTTTTTTCTTCGTGGTTCTTACACAAATTTGTATTCACTTTACTTAATTTGGGTACACTAATCTCCTGTCATCCCCAGTAGAATGTAAGCTCCATGAAAACAGAAAATGTTTGTCTTTTTATCATTGAAATCTCAGTGCTAGTCACAAGACCCAACACTAGGTAAGTGTTACATAAACATTTTTAAATTCACGAATAATGTAGAACCTTGGGGAAATTAAGTATCTTCATTAACCATCTTTAAAATGTAAACACGCACATTCAAATTCATAGGATTGTGCTGAAAATTAAATAAATATCAGATATATAACAAAAGGCAATATAATGTAGCTAATGAAAATATATTGATAAGAATAATCTTAATTCAGAATCTAATATGAAGTCATTGGCTATTTATGAGCAAAAGTATGATTTATTCTCTCCTTCCGAGCTTAAATTTGGTCTCAGTTTAAGAAATAATGGTTAATAATAGAAAATAAGTAGACTTAGTATAAAGTTGTTTTAGTAACAAGCATAGGGAATAATAAGGATCTCAGAATGATGTCTAATACAAAGTATAGGAATATGATATAGATTATGGTGGTAGGATTTACTTTGCTTCACAACTAATTAGATTATGGAGAATGAAAAATAAAGATATCTGGATGTTTCAGATGTGAGAGACTTAGATAATGACAGTATTGTTAAAACCAACAAGAAAATTATATAGTAAAGTAAATGCTTTTGGAGAGTTTGGGGGAAGAGGGATATCAGAGAAAATAATTCTGAGTTCGGTTTTCAATACTAAAATTTAATGATTAGAAGTCATCAGGAGTGACTATTTGGAACTTAGAAATGAAGTTTGCCTAGAGATAAAGATGTTGGAGTCCACAGAATAAAAATAATAATAATAATAAATCTATGAGTTTCAACAGATTATTTGGGCATGTTTCAAAGATTTAGAAGAAAAAAAAAATTCCCGATAATTTCTGAGCAAAATAAATGAGAGGGGAATGAGAGAAATGAAATTATCCTGTAAGTGGGAGAAACAGGGTTTCAAAAAGTAGAATGTCAACTGGCACAGGGAAGTTGAGTATCATGAAAATTGAAAATAGTCTTTGCTTGTGACAGTTGGAAATTCCTGATATGAGAGCAGTTAAGTTGTGTTTTGATAAAATTTTCAAATTTCAAGCATTTAAAATAATATAAAAACAATTTTTATCTTAGGCTAAGAAAATGCTTTTCTCCATGGTTGCCATCACAACACACCATGGTGTTACTCTGTTATTGAATTGTGTCTTCCAAAATTCATGTTAAGGCTTTAACACCACTAGGGTCACTCTGATGTAATTAGTTGAGATAAGGTCATACTAGGGTAAGATACCCCCTAATCCAACTATTGTTCCTATAACAAGAGAAATTTGGATACAGATAGGCACACAGGGACACTATGAGAGAAAGAGCCAGATATCAGAGTGATGCTTCTATAAGATTGACATCAAAGAGACATCAAAGATTGCCAGCAAACCACCACAAGTTCAGAGAGAGGCAGAAAACTAATCCTTCTTCACACCCCTTAAAAGGAACAAACTCAGCCAACACCTGGATCTTGGATTTTTAGCTTCTCAAACTGTGAGACAATAATTTGCTATTGTTTAAACCACCCAGTTTGTGATACTTTGTTGGGACAACCCTAGAAAGAGATACAGATTTCCATGCTATGGAAATTGTGCTTACAATTGATAACTAAAAAGTTGGGTAGTGATTATATTTCTTTCTTACTCTTCATGTCTATTTTGATCTACTTAATCCCCATAATTTGCTTCCAATCTCCTATGACACACCACTTTACTTAGCAAATACCAGTCTGACTTGAGAGAGAAAAGAGAAGAATACTGAAACTCTTACTGAAACTATCTTTCTGTTTCCAAGCATATAGCTATGAAGATTTGTGTCTACCTCCTTCCTCCTAGGTTACAATGGAATGAAAAACAAGAGCCTCGAGGTCCATGGGTGGCTCAGTTTGTTAAGCATCTGCCTCTCGGTTTCTGCTCAGATCATGATTTCAGGGTTGAGAGACCTTGCCCCATGTCACAGTCCATGCTGAGCCTGAAGCCTGCTTAAAATTCTTTCTCTCGCTCTACCTCCATCTCTTTCCCCATCCTTGTGTGTGCATGCATGCACGCTCTTCTCTCTCTCTCTAAAGACAAACAAACAAACAGTCTCTTGTATCTAGGTCTTGTTCTAGCCACCTCTGAGTGTTTCATTTTTCATTTATACCTTTCCACTTCCTGGGTACCATCCAGCTACTCCATTTCTTCCCTTCATTTTGAAAATATTTCCAAGATTTCCTACTTTAAACTATTGCTCTTTCATTCACATATCTATCTATAGATACCACACTATTTAAAGTTTCCATATGTGTTCAAACCTTGGGATAAATCTGGATAAGTTTCAACCCTTTTTCTTCATTTCTCATCGCAACATCAACTACTATAGGTGTATTTTTAAAAATCACTTGTAACTTTCTTCCTACCTCTTTTACTGGTCTTGTGTTTTTATTAACTTGTCTTTTATCATTTATTTATAAATGCCACTACTTCCCAGAGTTATTTTTAGGCTATGTCATCTACTTTTAAATATTCACAGATAAATGGCTTCATTTCTTAAGCTCCATGTCTATAGAACATAAACATCAGTATATCTCAGGAAAAATCTTAGTATATCCCAAATTGAAATGATTGTCTAACTTGAAACTTTCCACCTTCTCTTTTTTTTTCTGTCTTAGTTAATTGTACTCTTAACTCAATTTTATCAGCTTTGATACTTCTTATTTTCTCACTTCCCACATCTTATTGGTCACCAAATTTTACAATATCTCTTTTAATAATGACTACATTTTTGCCTGATTTCTAATACAACAGTTGCCATTATGACATGTACTGTCTCTCACTTGAACTTTTGTAATGTCATTTTCCCATTTTAACTGTCTCCTCTCTCTGCTGTAAGCCTCTGTACATGGCTGCCTTTCTCTGTTTTCTCAAAATTTTCTACGTATTCCTCTTACTGAAATGTGCATTTTGATCCCTCATCTTCATTAATTCAAAACTTTTAGCATCTTTTTTAATGGGCCAGGCATAGAGCAGGGAGCTATGAAACAAAAACCATTTAATCACAACTACTGTTGAAGAATTTATAGTCTAGTAAGGAAGAGAGTCAAAAGAGATTTGTAAACAACATAAGCCTATGAATTCTTGAGTCATAGTACTTGTATTAAAAGGTTAGAAATACAGATTACTAAGTGTGACCTCTAGAAAGTGGCCCAAGCCTTTTAAGCTATCATAGTCTTTTTGTATAAAATAAAGCTAATGAAATGCCTACTCCATAAAATTCATTTGAGGAATAATTAGGCTTGATATAATTTCTATCCTGTAATAAATAATCAAAAAGTGTTAGCTATTAACATTATTAATATAATGAAACAAGTATTATATAGGAAATAACGTTAGATAATTACATAATCTAGTAATATACTAATATGCTGTTATAAATAAAATATTTGTTCATATAATGTTTATTAATTGTTTAGTGTTATAGGCATCACGAGTGGGAAAAGTATTATTACAGTGGTATGGTAAAGACAGCTGCCCACTGAATGTTCATCTTTTTCTTCCATGGTGTGGAGTTGTCACTGGAAGATGGGTGCCCAAATGGGAGCTGAATCTCAGTCTCCTTTGCACCCAGATGTAGTTATATGACTTGTTCTGATTAATGGAATGAGACAGAAACCGATAGTGTCACTTATGAATCAGGGTTTTTAAAAGATGGGTGAAAATCTGCACTCTTTTTTCATTCCCTGGTTACAAAGAGCTGTAAGACTAAATGGGATAATGAAGCTATACAAAAAAAGGAAATACTTAATGGAGGGAAAACTGCCAGCTGTTGAAGAACATCTGCATTTGACAGATGACATAAGAAAGAACATTTACTATATTATGCCACTGAAATCTTAGAATTTGTTTGCTACAGTAGCAAGTAGTACCCTAAAAATACATGTTGGGTCATTTGTATGGGAGAAGAAATCTTTCTTTAGGAAGAGAAAATCTGTTAAAAACTTCCTACATGGTGTAATACATTATCTTCAGTGTGAAGGAAATAAATGGACAAAAATGTCACGAGAGGAGATATTTTGGCAGAAAATGGGTGTTTATAAAAATTAAATAATATTTGAGTTATTTTTAGTTAGTTTGGTAAGGTAATAGTGTTTACAATAAAAAGAGGAGGTATGGCTGGACAAAGAAGTTGAAGCCAGATTATACAAAGGCCTAGAATTGTGAGCTGAGAAGTTGATAGGGATAAAGAGGAATATAGAAAACAATAGGAAAAGAATATCTTATAAAAATGATAACTTTTAGATAAAGAATATTTTAGAAGAAAAATAACTGGGTAGTAAATATAGGGCTGTTTACCAGGCATTTAGGTGCAGACTACGGATTTTAGGAACCAAAATTTCTTCTTAAATAGGCACCTATTTTATTTTATTTTATTTTATTTTATTTTATTTTATTTTATTTTATTTTTTTTTATTAGGCACCTATTTTATATCAAATCTTGAGCATTAAGACTTATGCTGGTCAACTACAACACAGAAAACAGATTGCAAAACTTTCATCTACACTGTACTATTTGGCCAAATATCTTCCCTAACATTGACCATTGGGACTAATCATCATGTTTGTCTTCCCTAGATTCATCAGTCAGCTTTTATTCCAGTAACATTTCCATAATGATCTCTATATCATTCCAGCTCAAACTGAAAGTTCCTTGAGTATTCTATCTAGTTTTTTGCCTTTTGGGGAAATCTCATCTTCCCTACATTTCTTGATTAGTTTATTGTGTTAAAGGAGGCATGGGTAGGAAAGAAATGGTTAAAAATCCAATTAGCACACATTTTCAAATTAAGTACAGTTTTGTAATCTATGCAGGTGAGTCACTGTTAGAGATACATAAGTTGATCAGCTTAGAGAGAGGTGTCCTTTCTATATAAATCAAAAACATTTTGAGACAATCAAGTCTAATTTTAGGCTACAAACATGCTAGCTGTATCAACTTTATTGGTTGTAGGTGAGAGAGTTTTTAAGTGAATTTATCTCAGCTGGAGTTTCTATTTAAGTTTTTTTTTTTTATTCCATATTAACTGAACAATTGGATGACTGAGGTCCTAAAAACTAATTTTTGGAGGTAACAGGTATGAAAAGTATACTTCTTATGAAATAATGTTGGTAAATTGAACACCAATAAAAATTAATTAAAAAAAAAAAAGAAATAATGGCTTTAATTGTCATCTACTGTAATGTAGTTGTAACGACCTGAATCTGTACTTCCTCACTAGTTCAGAATCAGGATTGTGTTTCATTCATCTTTATATCTATAGTGCCTTATTCTGTGTCATGGTAAGCAGTCTCTAATTGATTATTAAATAAAGGAATGAATAAATGAGTTAATACTAGATATTTGATTAGTGGTTGTAATCAATAAATTCAGATACAGATGTTAGTGTTTAAATAATCCTGACCCAAACTACAGGCTAAAATAGTAAGATCATTGATCTTCTTGATAAAAACAATCATAGTGGTCAGCATTCCAAATCCTCCCACACTACTGTTTTTTTTTTCTTTTCTTTCTTCTTCTTCTTTTTTTTTTTTTGCTAAGAAATCTGAGTTTAGCATGAACACTAACCATTCAGAATCCCTTAGGGCCTTTTTTCTGTGTGTTTAAAATTTCCCTGACACCAGAAAAACAACAGTTGAATGATGACCAGATGGCAGGAGAGCTGTGGTAATTTGGCTGGAAGTAAGATGAGCATTGAAGCATAATGAGCAAATTAGAGATTTAAATCTTTTCTATGAGCAGATCAACCTAATGGGGTGAACAAGATCACCCAAAGGCTTTTTATTAAGTTTATTTATTTCCCTTTAAAAACAGTTACTGATTCATTGGTATTATGATTTTGGGGAGATGTGACTGATGGATTAAATGGAAATATCTTTCAGGTATTATGTTCTTAGAGCTACCCAGGATGAATCCTTCCTAATCTTAGTGTATGAGGGCAGGAATGATATCATTGAGGTGCGTAGCTAAAACCTTGGAAACAATCTTGTACTCTCTATTCAGGAGAGTAAAAGAGGATGAAAATCCCCCAATTGTTCCTACCTTGTCATCTTTTTAAGGATTATGGGATCAAGGGAGTTTTCATGTCTTGAGACATAATTCTGGTCTTAAAAAATTCTGAAAAGACTCTGATGTTAGAGATAATTGCCACAATCAGGTTTTATAAGAATTGATGGGAAATCTGTCAGCACCTGAGGCTTTTCCTAGGTTTGTGGCTTAGATTTGGGGTCTCACTTTTAATGATATTGTGTTGTCCAACTGATTGACTTAATGGAGGGAGTGAATTGAAACCCAACCCTATCCATTTTCTGTGTGATATAACATAAAAAAAGCATGTTGACTAGATTCAAAAACAGGTTGAAAATATCAAATACCTTTAGTTTGTCTTTCTAAATTATTGAAATAGTTTAATTTGGCATGTGTTTTATTGCCTCTTTTGCAGTTTGCTACTATATATATATATTAATCAATATCTGAAGTGTTAGAAATGGGAATTCTATGTAGGCAGTGATTATTAATATGGAAAGGAGACTGTGTATTTCCAATTCCATGTGCAATGTGGAGATTACAGTCTTCCTTTTAATTAAATGAACAATTGAATAAATTAGAATGATAGTCTATTTATTTAATTTCCATTCTAAATATATGACATAATTGAGCATCTTGAAAATTAAAGCCTAATTTCACTTTATTGTATTCTATCAATAATTGTTATTACTAACTACTAAACTCATAATAATAACAATACACTATTTAAAGATAATGAATCGTTTGGATTTAATTGGATATATATGCAACTCAAAATTTTCTTTAATGTCAGTCTTTGTATGTATCTGCTAAAATGTGTTTCAGCTAAGTTTTTTTTTAATTAAGGGCTTAGACATATATACTGATTTAAGAAGTAGAATGGATACCTTATTTAGACACAAAATACTGATCAAATTTACTGAGATATGAGTTTGGTGAGAGAAGATTTTTGCATTAGACTTATTTCATGTTTGTGTGCTAGCACCTCTTTTCCTGTTGGGAAACTTACCCTTTTTGAATTATGTAGGTCTATTGAAAATGATTATAGTATCTACCTGGTATGATACCAGTTGGATCACTGAGAAAAGCATGAGACTCCAGATTGTCTGATCATGAGACACCCTACATTACCAAACAATAAAGAAATCTATTACGGGGATGTCTGGGTGGCTCAGCGGTTGGACACCTGCCTTCAGCTCAGGTCCTGATACTGGGATCTGGGATGGAGTCCTGCATTGGGCTCCCTGTGAGGAATCTACTTCTCTCTCTGCCTGTGTCTCTGCCTCTCTCTCTATCATAAATAAATAAATAAATAAATAAATAAATAAATAAATAAATAAATCTTAAAGAAGAGAAATCTATTATGCATTTAGCTCTAAAGTATTTAAAGAAAGAACTCTGTCTCTGGAATATGAGCAGTATGTAGACTATAATTTCTGAGATCCACCTTAGTATCTCATAGGCAGAATGTGTCCAAAAAACAAAGTTAATAGAGAAAGGCAATTTAAAAAGTCAAAGTAAACTTGGGCAAGAAATCTCAAGATAGAGAAACAGAGACAGAGAGAATGACCAGTGTTATTATTTGGATCTCTGGATCACAAATTCATAATAAAGTCAGTGTCATCCCTTGGCCTTCTACTTATGTTAAACAAATTTCATTTTTGCTTAAGCTTGTTAAATAGAATTTCCCTGGGTAATCTACACTGATTTATGCATTAACTTAATGGTAGAATGTGGAAAATAAAGATTAATCATTTAAAGATAACTGCAAACTATATACTATTTATCTGGATGACCATTAAGTAGAAAAACTATGAATTCCTGATGGATGTTAAGTATTTTAATTGAAACTAGGCAATTGTGGACCTAAATTTTCCTAAACTGCTTTAAAAGAGATAGATTTGAGAGAGTTGCAATCAAAATGTCAAAATGGCTTTGACTTTTATTACCAAAGATCTTTTATTTTGAAGGAAATACAAAAGATAAGAAGAGTTAAATAGTACAATGTCTATAAAATTTATTTTCCACTTCTGGTGCTACCTCAATAAAGTTAAGAAAGGGCAATACAGTAACCTATAAATAGCTTAGAATGTAATTTGGTGGTAGATGTGGAAAATATATTGTACTACTATTGATAGCTCTAGATCATCTATGTAGTAGTGAAGATTGAGCAAGATTTGGGGGTATCTGTGGAGAAGGTTGAGCCTAACAGGCAATCACAAACATATATTTGCTTTCTTTGATTTGTATAAGGAGAAGGACCTCTTTTCACCTATTCATTCAATAAATATTTACTGAGTAGTAATTTGTGTTGAGCACTGGGGTAAATGAAGAAGGCAGAGATGTCCCCTTTCCTCAAAGATCTTACAAAACAATAAAGACATGTAAACTGGATGATAATTTAATATTGCATAATATACACCATGATGAGATGAAGAATGGAGGGTGTAAACCACATATAAGTAGCATATAATCTTGATTTAGAGATTCACCGAAGGCTTTCTGGAGAAATGACTGCCAAACTGATTCCAGAAAGACAAGTAGAAATTAGATAGGAATAAAGTCAAGGGAGTGATACAAATGTATGAAACAAGATGTACAAAAGTCTAGAAGATAGCAAGCCTTATGCTTTATACAAAAATTAAAGTGAATCAAAGGCTTAAACATAAAACCTTTAGAAATAAACATAGGAGAAAATATTCAGACAAAGAATTTTTAGACTTAACACCAAAAGCATTGTTCACAAAAGGGAGAACAGATAAGTTGGACTTTATCAAAATTAAAAACTTTTGCTCAGCAAAACATCTTATTAAGGATAGGAAAATACAAGTTACAGACTAGAAGAAAAAAATGCAAACCATATATTTCACAAAAATTTTAGTGTCTAGACTATATAAAAAGCTCTCAAACTGAAGAGTTATTCCAAAAATCTAATTAGTAAATTGACAAAAGACATGAAGAAACATATCACTGTAAAGAATATAAGAATGGCAAATGAACACGTGAAAAAATATTCATTATGTTAGCTATTAGGTCAACGCAAATTAAAATCACAACCAGATATCACTGCATATCATTAAAATGGCTAAAATAAAAAAAATAGTTACAATTCCTGATGCTGGTGAAAATAGAGAGAAACTTAATCACTTACATTTTGCTGATTGGAATGTAAAATGGTACAGACATTCTGTAAAAACAGTTTGGTAATTTCTTAATAAGCTACACATATAATTACTACACAATCCACCAATTGTACTTCTAAGATTTATCACGAAGACATATTTACACAGATATCTGTACGTGAAATTTTATAATAGCTTTATTCATACTGGTCCAAACTGAAAACAATTCGAATGTCCTTAACAGATGAGTAAACACACTGATACATTTATGCCATAGAATAGTATTTATCAAAAAGGAACATAAATACACATAGCAATCTGGATGAATTGCCAGAGAATAATGTTGAGTAAAAAAAAAAAATCCCCAAAATTGCATATTGTTTGATTTCACTTATATAACATTTTTGAGGTGATAAAATTACAGAAATTGAAAACAGGATAGTAGTTGTCAGGGGTCAAGGAAGTGTTGAGCGCGGGGATGAAGTGTGTATTTCTATAAAAAGCAACATCAGGGAATCTTGTATTGAAGGAATTGTTTTGTATCTTGACCACATCAATACCAATAAACCAGTTGTGATATTGTACCATATATTTCCAAGACATTATCATTAGGGGGAAATGGGAAGAGGGTACATGGAATTTCTCTGTATTATTTCTTACAAATGCTTATAGATCCACAATTATCTTAAAAAAACAAAAAAATTAGTCAGCATTTTCTTTAAGACATGATGTATTTATTACATTATCAACATGGGCAAAATATGTATTTT
Organism: Vulpes vulpes; assembly: GCF_048418805.1. Classification (NCBI taxonomy): domain Eukaryota; kingdom Metazoa; phylum Chordata; class Mammalia; order Carnivora; family Canidae; genus Vulpes; species Vulpes vulpes. The sequence goes on along the minus strand of NC_132787.1, from coordinate 28,970,290 downwards.
TATATGTATGTTTTTTTATCGGAGTTCGATTTGCCAACATATAGTATAACATCCAGTGCTCATCCCATCAAGAGCCCCTCTCAGTGCCCGTCACCCAGTCACCCCATGCCCCCATCCACTTCTCCTTCCACTACCCCTTGTTCATTTCCCAGAGTTAGGAGTCTCTCATGTTTTTGTCATCCTCTCTGATTTTTCCCACTTATTTTCTCTCCTTCCCCTATAATCTCTTTCACTATTTTTTATATACCCAAATGAATGAGACCATATAATGATTGTCCTTCTCCGATTGACTTATTTCACTCAGCATAATACCCTCCAGTTTCATCAATGTCAATGCAAATGGTGGGTATTTGTCATTTCTAATGGCTGAGTAATATTCCATTGTTTCTAATGGCTGAGTAATATTTACCATATCTTCTTTATCCATTCATCTTTCGATGGACACCAAGGCTCCTTCCACAGTTTGGCTATTGTGGACATTGCTGCTATAAACATTGAAGTGCAGGTGTTCCAGCATTTCGCTGCATGTGTATCTTTGGGGTAAATCTCCAGTAGCGCAATTGCTGGGTCGTAGGGCAGGTCTATTTTTAACTCTTTGAGGAACCTCCATAGTTTTCCAGAGTGGCTGCACCAGTTCACATTCCCACCAACAGTGCAAGAGGGTTCCCCTTTCTCCACATCCTCTCCAACATTTGTTGTTTCCTGTCTTGTTAATTTTCCCCATTCTCACTGGTGTGAAGTGCTATCTCATTGTAGTTTTGATTTGTAGTTCTCTGATGGCAAGTGATGCAGAGCATTTTCTCATAAGTGATTGAATCTCTATGGATCCATTGTCTGTTATGTGGGGAGGCTCCCTTTCCCATATTCCTATCACAGATAGGAAGAAGATGGATCTGTCTGATACTTATGAATCCTTGTGAATAGTTTTTATTTATTGTATTGTAGAATATTTATAATAAAACTTAATAAAATGCATACATTTGGATGGAAAATTAAATGTATACTAAAATGACCACATTTTATAAGATACCATAAAAATCAGGGTTTTTGTTTTGTTTTGGCTAATCAGTTACTTGTAAGTAAAAAAATCTAAAAGAATGTTATGTGGTTACAAGGCATGGCATTTAGTGCAATTTGTGTCAAAAAGTACAAGTAGAAGTCAAAAACTTCAAATTTAAATAATGAAACACAAAATGCATGTTCTAAGTTGTCAACTGACAACTCTTCAGGTAGATGACATGTGCACTGTAGGTATAAAATCATATTTTATTTTTAGACAATTGCAGTCTGCTTACTGATTATTTGAGAAGTTGAAAATCATTTATCATTTATTATTTTGTACAACTTTTTATTTGTGGGCCAGGCCAAGGTAACTTAGATAAAAATAGACTAAAGTTAACAGCTAGAAAGGGGCCAAAAATAATAATAACCACTCATTGTGTATAAAAACTTAATTTTAGTGGCTATCTACTAGGTTTACAAAATATATGGTACTTCTAAAGGGCAGATGTCAGAATCAGAACTTTTTATTGCTTTCATCATTATTTTTGTTTGAAGGCTTTGTGATACCAGAATAAGGGGTAGGTTAACAAGAATCATTCTGGAAAATAGTTCCAACAAGGTGAGGAAACAAAAAAAAGTGATGTTCTCCAGATTTTTATTTCTTAGATAATGCTATAATAGGTAGCTTTGATTGACAGGAGTTCAGTGGTGGAGAAAGTGGCCTATCTTGTGTCCTTCTTTCCCCAATACACCTTCATGCACTCATTTCAATTATTGCATTGATAAGTTTAGTAAGTAAAAGTTAGTTCTGAAGAATTATATATTAAATATTATAGAATGCAACTTAAAATGCAGAAGCTTATTTTTGCTAGCTGAAAGCAAATTATTTCTATGCAAATGATAATGATAAAAACTTCAGTGTCTTTTGTGAAAACTTTTAAAATACTATGAAATACCATGAGTTTTTTTTTATCTGAATAGAAATCTCAAAAAAAAAAAGAACCTTGATATGTACAAAGTGTAAATGTAACATTGCTACTCACTAAATGGTGATTCTTTAGAAGAAAAATGATATATCAAAAAATCATGAAAATAATCAACTACATAAAATACTCAGTGAAATTCTAATCATAAAAAGGGACTTTTTAAAAAATATTTTATTTATTTATTCATGAGAGACAGAGAGAGAGAGGCAAAGACACAGGCAGAGGGAGAAGCAGGCTCCATGCAGGGAGCCCGATGTGGGACTCGATCTGGGGGATCCAGGATTACACCCTGACCTGAAGGCAGAGGCTTAATCGCTGAACCACCCAGGCATCCCAAAAAGGATTTTTTAAAATGAACATAAAACGGAGAAAACAAAATGAAGACTTAAAAGGGAGGGGCAGTTTTGTTCCATCTAAAGAAGCTCTATATGAATTTTATAGCAGACCTTAATGGAATCCTAAAGGATTTCTATTTGGAGGTTCACAAGCATGCCACATGAATCCCCCAGTGACTTAATTTATAGCCCTGTGGTTTTCAAATTTGGCTTGAATTGTGCTTTATGCTTGCTAGGTTAATACTGCATCAAATTTTAGCTAAAGGTATCTTTTCTACTTTACATTGTTTGTATAAAAACATTTCCTTCTTTTTAATGGTTAACATGTATTTTTAAAATAAATATTTATAGTACATTTGGGAATAGTGATCACTTTAATAAAAATATGTTTAGGTATTAGATGTACATATACCAAATTCCTTTTGTGATCTTTGTCTATTTATAAGGTTGCCCTTTGGGTCTGAGTTAGACTTATTTCAAAATGATGTTTAATGTTGTTGCTTCATTGTCATTACTATCATTTTGTCACTCATCTCACCTTTTTTCCTTTATTCCTGTCATCTCTTGCTCTTGCTATATAATCTATGTCCTATAACATTCATAACTGAGTGACAAGATTGGGTAGTTATAGTTAGACACTATTTCAAAGAACATTGCCAAAATCAAGCTCTTTATTTTTTAAATTATCTGTTTGTTTGAATGGGTGGGGGGAGAGAATCCTTAGGCATACTCCCTGTGAATTGTGGAGCCTGATGTGAGGCTCCATCTCAGGCCCCATGAGATAATGACCTGAGCCAAAACCAAGAGTCAGAGGCTTAACCAACTGAGCCACCTAGGTGTCCCAAGCTCTTTATAAATTAAAGGGAAAAAAAATCTGAACTGTTCCTTTAAAGAAGCAGAAACTATTAGCTGATTTTTGTATTGAAAATCAACTGTTGAACATTTTAGAAATGTTTTGCATATTTTGGCCTCATAAATATTCACTTCCTATTTATCTTTACCAATCTCATAAACTGATATCTTCAGAAATAAAACATTACATATATAAACTGAAAATCACTAATGAGGTCTCAAAGTTTAAAACCATAAGTATAGTCTTCCTTCAATCAATCAATTTAACATGTATTTTCTAAAAAACTTGTATATGGAGTGGATAGATGATTCAGGAGTCTCTTGGTGATGACTACTAGCAGAGACAGTGAATGTAGAGAAAAATGGATCTGTATCAGAAATAGTTAAGAAAAATGGGACTTGGTGTTTATTTGGACTTGGTTTGCAAGTCAAGAAAACTTAGTTTCCTGACTTGAGAATTGAAAATTAACTTACTGCAATTAAGCCAAAACAACAACAACAACAACAATGACAAAATTATGAGGACAAATGGGAGAATTGGTTTTCATCATCTTACAAGTTGGATGCCAAACTTTTCAATTACCAGATTCAGCTCATGGACCACAACAAAGAAGCATACTTGTCTTGGTCTTTTACCAGAATAGCCTTAGCTGTTCTTGTCATCACAGAGGAAGTAACTGTTGCTAATGCTGTCACTGCAAAGAGCCAACAACTGCTGCTTTTATGCCCTCGTGGTACTTATGGGTTGAACTGACAGTACTTTGCCTCACCTCTGACCAATATAAACTTTGCCTCCTTTCCTGGGTCTTTCCTGTTGCCACTGAGGTACAAGACACAATAGGAGCCATTTGGCACACACATATACAACTTAGAAATGCAGGATTATAGATTCTTTAGACACTAACTTTGACCATTTGAAAACAAAAACAAGTAGATAAATTGTTCTCTCCTCCAAGTTTATTTCATTTTAAAAACGCAACACAGTTGTATTCTCTTTATTTCTTATTTTTAAAAGATTTTATTTATTTATTCATGAGAGACACACAGAGAGAGGCAGAAACACAGGCAGAGAGAGAAGCAGGCTCCATGCAGGGAGCCTGATGTGGGACTCCATCTCGGGACTCCAGGATCATGCCCCAGGCTGAAGGCAGACATTCAGCCACTGAGCCACACAGGCATTCCCAGTTGTATTCTCTTTAAATATATCTTCTGAGACCACCAGGAAATCAACTTGTCACAAAGCCATAAAAGACATCATAATTGACTCCTTTGTGCTGGCCAACTTTCCTTTTGAAATCATTCCCCTCTCCCCAAATTCTTGATTCCTTGGGATTGATCCTTGATATTTAAGCAATGGTGAAGCAAACTTATTATTTGAAATCTTCATCAATTGGAATGATAAAAGGCATTATGCTTTTGCATGCCACAGATAGCATTATCCCTAGGACTATTAATTTTCTTGCTCTCTGTCAAAATATGGTCCATAGGGATCACTGATTGTCTTAAGTTCCACAGAACATCATACTTATCCACTATATTTATTGCTTGATGCTAATTGTATCTGGTGAGCAGGACATATCCTATATGCTCTAGTAAAGATGTGCCAGAAGGAGAAATAAGTATGCATCAAGATTAACAGAGTGGACCATTGCATTATAGCTTCTCTCAAGAGTATTTTGAAGGGAAGTTATGAAGAGAAATTCATGCAGTAGATGGACCTATCAGTAGTACCTTTGGTCATTTACTTCATTTGGATGGAGAGGTAACCCTAGATATGAATATACACCTGAGCTGTGGCAAATGGCTTCATTGGTTAAAGTGTTCTGAAATAAAGGTGGTCAAAGAAAATGGGACATGGAAGGAGCTATAGGATCCAAGAAAGTGGGATGAGAACATAAAGTTGGATTCTTATGAAGCTGGGAACCTTAAGCACTAAAATTTCACCAAGTGTTCTTTGCTAGTAGAAGTAGTCATCTCATTCCTGCCTGAGGAGTTTACTTCCTCCTCCCTGAAGACACTATAATGGTTTCTCATGAACTAGTTGCCTCAAAAAGCACCACTGATTCTCTTCAGAACCTAGCCCTGCCTCCTCTTCTTGCTTCTCTTATATTTCTCTCATGCTTAGACTGGGGTTAAGAGTTTTGGTTAGGAAGGCCACCCAGTGGTAAAGAGCCATCCTTATCAAATCCTATCAATATGACATCTTGCTTATCTATTTATTATTTATTGATGTAATACATTTATTTATTCAAATTTAATTTTGGTTAAAATTCATTACCATCTTATTTATATTTTGTTCAAATCATTCTGATTTTGGCCATTGGAGCTCTTCCACTTGGCTCTTCCTCCCTTTATATAACTAATCATTATAAATTAATTTTTTTCTGTATTTTTTTCTAGAAGTTTTTACATTTTATATTACATCAGTAAGCAACTTTGAGTTAAGTTTTTGGTGAAAATGTAAGTGTCTGCATCTATATTCTTTTTTATATTAATGTCCAAATGTTTCAGCCCCATTTGTTGAAATTGCCGTCCACTCTCCATTGAATTTTCTTTGCTTTCTTGTCAATAATCAAGTGACTATATAAGTGTGAGTCTCTGTGCAGAGTCTGTTAGTGATCTATGAGTCTATTTCACAGCTACCATACTGTCTTGATTACTGTAGCTTTATAGAGAGTTCTTAAGTTGGATAGTGTCAGTACTTCAACTTTATTTTTTTATATTCAGCATTATATTGTCTATTTTGTATCTATTACCTTGCCATATCAACTTTAGAATCGGTTTGTCAATATGTATGAAATTGCTTCCTAGGGTGTTGATTGGGATTGCATTGGATTTATAGATTAAGTTGGAAAGAATCAACACCTTAACAATATTGAGTGTTCTGATTCATGAACATAAAAATATTTCTATATATTTAGATTTGGGTTTTGTTTTATTTTGCTTTTTTGTTTTACAAACTTTTAATAATTTTCTTCATGTATAATTAGTTTCTCTTGTGGCTTCTTAGATTTTTTTCTGTGAGTCCGGCCTTTTGCAGTTTAAATATGATATGCTTAGATGTAGATTTCTTGGTATTTATTCTGCTTGGTGTGTTTTAAGCTTCTTGGATGTGTACTTAATGTCTGTCATTAATTTTGCAAAATTCTTGGCCATTATTACTTGAGAAAATTTTTTTCTTCTTTCTCTTTCTTCCCCCTGTCTTGTGTTCTACATATATGTATATTATATCTTTTGAAATGGTCCCGTAGTTCTTGGATGTTCTGGAGCTTTTTGTTTGTTTGTTTTAATTATCCTTTCTTTATTCTGTTTGTACTTCAGTTAAGTGTGTTCTAGTGACATATCTTCAGACTCCATGATTCATTCCTTGTCCCTGTCAAGTGTACTAATGAACCTAGAAAAGACATTCTTAAATTCAGTTACAGTATTTTGATTTCTCAAGTTACCTTTTGCTTCATTCTTAGAGTTTCATCTCTTTGTTTACATTAGCCATCTGCTTTTGCATGTACAATACTATTTTCCATGATAGCTCTTAACATTCAATTATATGTATTTTTAATATCCTACATGATACTTTCAAGATTCATATCATATCTGAGTCTAGCTGTAGTGCTTTTCCTATTCTTGCAGACTGGTTTTGTTGCTTTTGACATGCCTTGTAATTTTTATTGAAAGCCAAAAATATTTTGGGTAATATTAGAAACTAAGAAAATGTATGTTATATGAGGATTTATGCTAAAATAGGTGTTGATTGTATTTAATATTTGCTGTAACTATATGTACTAGAAACTTAAACATCCTCTATTTTTCTTATTTTTGTCACTTCTGTGGTTTGGGCTTCCATCAATTCTCCTCCAAGAATCTGTTTAGCAAGTCTCCAGCAATAATCCACTATTATTATTATTCTGGAGTCCTATTTTTGTTTCATTAAGAACTAGGGGGAGGGAGAGTAGTCCATAATCTTTTTTTTAATTTTTTTTATTTATTTATGTATTATAGTCACAGAGAGAGAGAGAGAGAGGCAGAGACACAGGCAGAGGGAGAAGCAGGCTCCATGCACCGGGAGCCCGATGTGGGATTCGATCCTGGGTCTCCAGGAACACGCCCTGGGCCAAAGGCAGGCGCTAAACTGCTGCGCCACCCAGGGATCCCCAGTAGTCCATAATCTAATAATTAAAACTCATTACTTAGTAAGACTATGCTTCATGCTATGTTTCTCTAGGTTTTTTGTTTGTTTGTTTGTTTGTTCGTTTTTGTTTTTTTCCCTCTTTGGCCTCCTACTCCCTTCACTGGCTGTATTTTTCCAAATGTATTTTTTGGAAGCCCTAACTTCTGTTGACTATGCCACCTACTTCCTACCCCCTGACCTCCAATATATACACTTTTGGTGAGACAAGAAAGCTGAAAATGGCTGGTATAGATGTAATGCTGGTATAGATGCAATGCTGGTATAGATGTAATGCCTTATTCCCAGCTGGGATGAAGTTCTGACAATGTCTTTTCTCCTGGAGATTAAACTTTTGTTGTGAAAAGTACTCTGAGAATATTTCACAATATTTCCTCTTCTTCCCCTGATAGAACTATGAATAATCTTTACCAGGAGAATCTGGTGGGATTCCTGAAAACAAAGCACTAGAAAGTGTGGGTCCCATGAAAGACTATGCCTCTCTCTTCAAGATTTTCTTACTCTCAAACTAGTCTACACTTAGATTCCATCAATTATTCATAATTGCCCTTTAAGTATTCCTATCAGTTTATGGCTTAGTAGTTTCTGCCCCATATAAGCAAATCTTGGCTATGTCTCTTGGAATGCGCCTGTCTTTCCTGATTTTATGGTGATGTTTAACCATGAAAGCTATTCTCTGGTACGTGCAAGAAAAGTTATTGCATTCCAGTTTGTCCATATTTTTGTTGTTGTAGGTACAAGAGTGACAACTCCCAAGCTTTTTACATGTTCTTAACTGGGTAGAAAATATTTTATGTTTGTAAGGTCATGTGATTTCTGGCATAACTGCTCAACTCTGCTCTGGTAGTACAAAAGTAACCATAGATAATATATAAACAATTGAGTGTGAATATGTACAAATGGAACTTTATTTACAAAAACAAGTTTTCTTCCACATGCTATATCTCACTGACCATCATTTCAGAACCATACTCAGATTCAAGACACAGCTACCTCCAAAGAATGAGTTTCAAAGAGATATTTGTGAGAAGGTGTGATGAACACCAAGATATTTGCATGATTGAGTCAATTTATACAGTCAGAATATTTGGGAATTGGTGTAGAAGTAGATTCTATGATTGTGGGATCAAGGTAAAAGGATATATAAAGTTTTATCAGGCTAGATTTATTAGTATTAGCCCCGTAAAACAGAGATCCTGGATTCAGTGTTTTAGCTTGATGGGCTAAGAATGTTTCTATAAGTTTTCTTGATCAGTTGACTGAAATATGGACCCAATGGTAGTCTACACTATATGAAGTTGAAATGCCCAAAATTCCTTTATGTATTATAGAGGAAGGTATCAGCAGATTTAAGAAGTTTGGAACTCTAAAAAGGAATATCAAGTAAGATTAAGAGAGGGACAAGCCATTTACCATTGTTACCATAAATAAATTTATGAGCTCCTGTCACAGATCTAGAGCCCCTTTAATATAAGAGAGGCCAGGTACCTTCAAGTTCTTGCAACTCTTCCAAAAATGTATACAGTTAATCATCTTCCCATTCATTCCTAAATGACTTGCAACCTGACTGGATTACAGAAGAAAAAAATAATCAGAATTCTCAAGGATTACTGGACATTAATTCTGTAGACCCAAAGCATCACTGTGATCTTCTGATCAGAGAAGGGGTATATGGAAGTTATGTGGTCAGTGAAGGCTTTGTTGGTAGTGGAGATTTGTTTTTATCAATGTAGTTTTGCTTCAGATCTGTGTCACAGTGAGCTCAGTCTTCTTAGTATATATCTGGGCATTTTCATACTCATTTACTTCCCTTGGAATGTTGAATGGGCTGGAAGAACTTACTACTCCCCAAAGGGAAGTGTTGCCCCACACAGTGGGTCTGCATAGCGTCATCAGATCATTGAAATTGAGCTATGTCCTATCTTATGAGCAGTGTATTACTTTGGGAAAAGTGTGGATAGAAGCATAGAAGCATGCTCTCTAGAATGCCCCTACATCTTGTCTAGCTGTTAGGATTCTATCGTCAGCATGTTTACTTTGATTTAGTGTGAAAGTGGATCTACCCAATTTGTCATCAACAACACATGGGAATAATAAATTTGGGTTTATGGAATGCCTGGGTGGCTCAGTGGTTGAGCGCCTCCTTTCGGCCCAGGGCGTGATCCTGGACATGGGAGGGAGTTCCGCTTCAGGCTCCCTGTATGGAGCCTGCTTCTCTCTCTGCCTGTGTGTCTGCCTCTCTCTCTCTCTTTCTCTGTGTCTCTCAAGAAAAACTAAATAAAATATCTTTAAAAAATATATAAATAAGTAAATTTGGATTCATGCATGCAGTTGTAGTACACATATGAGCTAACCAGATAGAAAATAATATTAATCAATTTTGATCTTAATCAAAGATGTTTCATAGATTTAAAATCTAATAGCATTACTTTTCTCTTTAAATTTTATTTATTCATGAGAAACACATAAAGAGAGAGACACAGAGACAGACAGACGGAGAAACAGGCTCCATGCAGCAAGCCTGATGTGGGACTCGATTCCGAGTCTCCAGGATCATGCCCTGAGCTGAAGGCGGCGCTAAACAGCTGAGCCAGTTGGGATGCTCCTAGCATTACTTTTCAACTAGTATGAGTATCTCAAAGCACAAGTACTTTATTGATATTGTAAAGATATCAAATTGATTTTAAAATGATAATTTTTACATCAATCATAGCATAATCAGAAGTGTATGAATCTGTCTATGCTGATAGATATAAATATATGTGTCAGTGCTAAAAAACATTCACAGCTGAGTATTATTTAATTCAAAGTTAAAGGGCTTATACTAAAGTTCAAATAATTTTAGTGGATTAGGTGTCATTACGTGAACATCTTTGTCAGCAATTACTGGCTATAAAAATATGAAAACAAGCACAATTTCTCTAAAATAGACATTTTTCCTTTGAAAGATAATGTGAATGTTTCTTTAGTTGTCCTCTTTCATAAAGAAGTAGAAATTAGAATCAGCCAGAAGAGTGTCAAAAACTTACCTTCACTTTTCCCAAACTGGAGTTTAATTGAGCTCTAACATCAAATAAACAGTCTCTACCTTTAACATGAATACACCCAAAAGACAGTTTCTATTCATTTTGTATGATTAAAACTACATTAGGAATATAAATGTATTAATTTATAGATACAGATACTAATTGCTTAAATATTGAGTTCAAAACCAGGCACTAATATGTGTGGAATAATTGGTTCTTCCTGTAGAAGGAAACCATAATAAAGAACTTGAAAGTGCTGTCACATTTCACATAACTAGTAAAATCTCAGAATATTTGAAAAATATTCTGAAAGAAAATGTCTTGGGGCTTTCTTAATGAGAATGAATGTGGTTTGAAAAGATCAAATAATATTCACATATGTCAAATACAGGTTTTAATAACAGTTAGAGATAATGAATAAAATTAAAGTAGGTCAATTTAAGTCATTTATTTTCCAAAAGGAGTTACACATCATAATCACTACTTGTTAAGATATAATTAAAAGCAAAAAATAGTATTTACCAAAGCTTGGTTACTCAATATTAAAAAAAATCAACATGAATTATGTTTTATCATCTTTTAATTTTTATGCTCATATTTTTATTAGCATATCAACATTTTGTAGTTAATAGTCATGTAAATATGATAATTTAATAGTAATTGAGATAATAATGAAAGAGTCATGAAAACAGTGCCTTTACTTTGGCACTGATATTTTAGCAGTCTGCTTTTATTGTGATTGAGAAAAAAAATCATTTGCTTTCCATCACAGATAAAATTTTTCTGGAAAAATATATATATATACATATATATACATATACATATATATACACATTAATATTTATTTATTTATTTTAGAGAGTGAGAGCATGCATGTGAGTGGGGGTGGGGAGCAGAGGGAAAAGGAGAGAGAATCCTTAAGCAGACTTCCTACTAAGCTGGAGCCAAACATGGGGCTCACAACCAGGATCAAGATCATATCTGAGCCAAAATCAAGTGAGAGCTTTAACCAGTGAAGCCACTCAGGCACCCCAATACATATCTTATCTTTGAAAGCAAACAACTACAAAAATCTAAACACATTCTTTGGATTCATCAACTCTCATACTAAATATAAATCATAATCTTCACATATTCATAAATTAAGTGACATTAGGGTATAATCCATTCTGTGGCAAAACATATTCTTTGCAAATAAGACTCAATTCTGAACATATCAGATCATGACTTCAAAGATGCCGTTCTTATTAGAAAATATAACCTGCTTAATAAAAATCTATCATAAATTCAATATAAATACCTAGTTTTCTTTAAAAATCAGACTGTAAGAAACTTTTTTCAGAAAATTTTATTTAATTTCTGAAGTCTAATGAGATTACTCTCTGGAATACTTTTCTATGAAGATCATTATTTATAGGCACCCATTTTAAAGAAAATCTACATGGTCAATACACATTCTAAAAGTTATTTTTATAATTTCTTAATTTTTAAAAGAAATGAAAAGAGTGTGAATGATAATCAACAGAGGAATTGGTAATTTGATTCAGAAAAGCAAAGATCATCATCATTACTCTCTCATAAACACACCAGATGAGAATATTTTTCTTAAAAATATTAAAAACATAATCTACATGATTGTCAGATTTCAAGGAATAAATCACTTATTACTTTTATTTTAAAATAACAGCTATCAAGACTCCTGGGTGACTTAGCAGTTGAGCATCTGCCTTGGCTGAGGGAGTCATCCTGGAGTCCCGGGATCAAGTCCTACATTGGACTCCCTGCTAAGAGCCTGCTTCTCCCTCTGCCTGTGTCTCTGCCTGTCTCTCATGAATAAATAAATAAACTCTTTTAAAAAATAAAAATAAATAAAATAAACAAACAGTTATTACAATTTCTGTTTTTTATGGGACATTTATAAAATAGCTAAACTAATGAAATCTGTTTCAAGTCTAAGAATAGAAAGATTTCTACAAATTTTATTCTACTAATTCATAATTTATAATTGATTAAATAGAGGTTATTTGGTCTAATTGAATTATATAAACATGATTTTGAATAAAACTTGGTTCTGAGGGAAAAAGGGTCCTTATGTATTGCAGAACATGAATATGAAAATGAACACTAACTTTCTCTTAAAAAGCTCTTCCAGCAAGTTCACCTGGTAAATTATCACCCATATTTTAAGCCTCAAATAACAATTATCTCTTGAAATTGATCCCAGTTATACCAAAGCTTAGATACTTACTCCTTTACTATCTTTCTTCATACCTATACATTCTTAAGCACCATAGATTTCCTATCTAACAAATAAGTATTTTGTTGAATAACAAATACAATAAATGTGTAACTCATAAGAGCATAGCTCAGAAAATATTTGCAAAGTAAGTACATTCAAGAAACTACACCCCTGGGTAAAGGGGGGAAAAACTAACATTACCAGAACCTAACATTTTTCTCCACTTCCCTTCCTAAGCAACACCCTTTCCCTTCTACACAAAGGTAGCTACTAGATTAACTTTTTTACATGTATTTTCTTTTTTTCTTTTAAAGATTTTATTTATTTGTTAGAGAGAGAATGTGTGTGGGTGAAAATGAGAGCACAAGTGGGGGCAGGGAGGGCAGGAGGGGCAGAGGGAGAGGGAGATGTAGACTCCCCTCTCAGTAGGGAGCCTGATGCGACGCTCCATCCCAGGACTTCTGGGTCATGTCCTAAAACTGACACTTAACCAATTGAGCCACCCAGGTGCCTTCCTTCCTTCCTTCTTTCCTTCCTTTCTCTCTTTCTTTTCTTTCTTTCTTTCTTTCTTTCTTTCTTTCTTTCTTTCTTTCTTTCTTTCTTTCTTTCTTTCTTTCTTTCTTTCTTTCTTTCTCTTTTTTTGCTATCTTCTTTTTATTTTTTATTTTTTTAAGGATTTTATTTATTTATTCATGAGAGACACACACAGAGAGAGAGAGAGAGAGAGAGGCACAGACACAGGCAGAGGGATAAGCAGGCGCCATGTAGGGAGACCGACATGGGACTTGATCCTGGGTCTCCAGGACCACACCCTGGGCCGAAGGCAGCGCTAAACCGCTGAGCCACCCGGGCTGCCTCACTCTCTTATTTTTATAAAAGGAATATAGAATAAGTATTCTTTGTGCCTGGCCATTTTAATATATATATATATTTTTTTTGGCCAACAATGTATATGTGAGATACATGTTTTGCACACCTTCATTTCCATTGCTATTTATTACTACATTTCATGAAAATACCGAAAATTATAAACCTATTATATTGCTACTAAGCATTTGAGTGGTCTTAAATTTTTGGATATTATGATTAGTGCTGCTACAATTCTAATATGTATCTGTTTCGGTTCATAAACTCTATCAATGTACATATAGGAGTGAAATTGCTGAATCACAGAATATATATACATATGCATATATATGTTCCAATTTAATAGTGCCAAAAAGTTTTACTGAGTGTATGAATTTACAATGATGTAGACAATTTTATGACAACTCCAGTTTCTCTACACCCTTGCCAGCTTTTACTAGTAGATCTATAACGATATTGAATGGATATAGTTTTAATTTACAAATTGCTGATTATAGGAGATTGAGCATATTGTTCTATGCTTGGCCACTTAGATATCCAGTTTTGTAAAATGCTTTTCAGGCTTTGCCTTTTTTTCTATTTGGTTTTCTCTATTTTTCTTATTAAGTTACAGAAATTATTTTATAAATTCTGAATACAGGGCCTTATTGATTTAATGTCTTGCAAATATTTTCTCCAACCCTGTAGGCTGTCTTTTCATTCTCTCACCATTGAATTTTGCTAGGAAAAAAATATTTAAAATATGGATGTATTTCAAATTATCAATTTTTTTTTTCATAATAGTATGTTTTGTAGCTTGTTAGGAATTATCATCTATTCCAATACCCTTGACATATTCTTTTATACTCTATAAGATGTATTGCTTTACTTTTTACATATGTTTCTATAATCTAGATAAAATTTATATGTGTATATTAATTTATATATGTGTGTATATATATAATGTTTTACTTTTTACATATGTTTCCATAATCCAGATAGAATTTGCGTGTGTGTGTGTGTGTGTGTGTGTGTGTGTGTGTGTGTGTAATGTGGTTGAGGCCAATTTTCTTTATTTTTCTCCCATGCTAACATGCAATTCATCTCATTCTTGTCTGATACTACTTTCTTATAAGTTATACTATCTCTACATGCACATAGGTCTGTAACTGGACTATTTATTTCAATATATTAATTTGTCTATCCTTGAATCAATAGAAGAATGTTTTAATTTTTATGGTTTTAGAATTGATTATGTTACCTGGTAATACGTTCTTCTGTGTAATGCTTTTAGATATTTATCTAGTAGAGATTTCTTCTTTTCAAGAATTTTATTTTGTTTCATTTCCTTATTCACTACCTCTTGAAGAGCAGAAGTTCTTAGTTTTAAAAAGTTCAGTTTATCCATTATTTCTTTCATGGATTGTGCTTTTGGTGTTATATCTATAAAGTTATCGCAATACTCAAAGTCAGCTAGGTTTTCTCTTCGGTTATCTTCTAGACATTTCATAGTTTGGTGTTTTAAATTTAGGTCTGTGATCCACTTTGAATTACTTTTTCTGAAGAATATAAAAACTCTATCTATATTAATATTTTTGTGTGTGGGTGTGTAGTTGGTCCAGCATCATTTGTTGAAAAATCTCTTTGCTCCATTGTTATCTTTACTTCTATGTCAAAAAATCAGCTGACTATATTTACGGTGATCTAGCTGAGCTCTTTAGTCAGTGACATTTTAATTAATAAATAAGCAATATGAGAAAAAAAGGTACTGAAAAGTCTCAAACTTTTGATGATGGGACAGTGGAGGTATTTGGAAGACAGAAGTTACAGAGCTTTTTGCTTCACAAGTGTGAGTTGCATTATCCATGAATAGCAGTAGTGTGTTCACTAGACTAGTTGGCAAGCCTAACTCTCTGATCATATCAGAGATTTGTGGAATATCCTTCAACAGATTTATTCTTAAACTAGGTGGAGTGGATTCTGTTGCAAGTATAAAAACTGATGTAGTATTTGGTGTCAGATAGAGGCAACAGAAAATGTGAATCTGTCAGTAAAATTGTATCTTGTATTAAAGGATGAGATCCAAGCAACCCAGGTGGTCAGAGGCAAAATCAGTAATAGAATTAGTGCTTTTAATCAACAGTGATAAAATGCCCATTGAAGGCAAAGCTATAAAGCACCCAATAACCACTGTCACTAAACAGTATGATGGAAATAAAGAATCAGAATACTGTGGGATATTGTTGTGGCTACTAATTGCATGGCAGACATAAATAAAAGTTAAAAATTCTTGACTCAATTTATATTCAAAGATTTGGAAGAAAATAATATCTTCTACAGGGTCAGATAAAATAAAACTTAGAATTTGATTTAATGGTTTTCCAAACATGACAACAATTACTGTTCAGCAGTTAGAGTCATTTATATACAACAGTTAGAGCATAAGTTTGAAAAACATAAGGGGACTCTATTGGAAGAGAAAACTATTGGATATTTAGGTGGCTCAGGAAACTTGAAAAGACTTGATTTTTTATTATCAGCCCTATGTAGATAGCTGGAAGAGATAAAGTTAGAAACTGTATGTATTACATTAATTTTCATTAAGTAATGAAATATAAGATATTATAATAAGTGTCAAATTGAGATCCAAAAGGTCCTTGCTTAAAAAAAAAGTTTTATTACTTTCTAAAGAAATCAAGGACATTAATTATTCAATTATTCAGGTTTAGACAAATTTTTGGCACATCCTCATGACACTTAGAGACATCATGTGGTGTTAAGAGCATAGTTGCTATAGACAGTTACCCTAGATCAAATCCTAAGTCTATTATGTACTATGTGGATTTTCTAGAACAGATTGTTTTTTATTGCTTGTGACTTAATTTTCTTTTCAGTAAATGCAAATAAAAATACTATCTACCTGCTAAAGCTATTGTAAGGATGAAAGGAAATAACAATTACAACGTCTTAAAACCTGAATAATGTGTATGTTCAATTAAAAAAAAAGAATACATTAGACCAGTCTAAAGTCCATACGGATCTAGAAAAATGACAATGATTTACTGCAAGTTAAATTACTGATTGAGTTCAAATTTTTTGGTTTCTGTGCCAGATATGGCCATGTAACTAGAGGAAACAAAAAAGAAAAAACAACAAAAGCCTCTGACACCTATTATTTAGCTCTTGAGCTGTCAAGGGCTTTTCCTCTGTGTATCAAAAAAAGCAAGAAAGGTAAAAGAGCCATTGTCTTTCACCTGACAGGCACAGCAATACACTTTCATTGTCATGAAAGGTCTGTATCATTTTTGAGTTATCATTTTTGAGTTCTATATTAAAATCTTCATTGTATATGTCTTGTCATAGGTTCATGTAACAGGATAAAAAATGGTTCATTATACTGATTCTGAGATAATATCACTAGGTGTGCAATACAAGCTATCGCATATTTCTTGCAAAAATCAAATGCTGATGAAGTGAGAGATAAAATGAATGAAAATAATGCATATACCGCCTTAATAAAATTCATTTGGGGCAGCCCCTGTGGCGCAGCGGTTTAGCGCCACCTTCAGCCCCGGGGTGTGATCCTGGAGATCTGGGATCGAGTCCCCCCTCGGGCTCTCTGCATGAGCCTGCTTCTCTCTGCCTGTGTCTCTGCCTCTCTATCTGAATAAATAAATAAATAATCTTAAAAAAATTTCATTTGAAAGTAAAAGACACATTTAACATATTTACTTCGAATCTATTTTAAGAAGGTATACTAGAATTTTCTTGTATTTGTTGCTTGTTTTATTTTAACCAATTGGGATGGTGTCTGTTAATGTTATAAACTAACTCATTTACATTATTGAGAAAATTGAAATAATCCATTTTATTTTTGACATCACTTCTTTCTGTTTTATAGTTCATGTAATCTCATATATTCTCCTATAATTTTATATAATTATAATTTCTTATATTTTTAATTTTTTTCTTCTCTATAGCTAGATTGATTAACTTTCCTTTGTTCATTAGTTGTTTTAGCTTGTGCTTTGAAAGGCACTGAACATATTGTCCAGGAAACCCATTGGTATTATTGTTACAAAGAACAGGTCCTATAGTTTCACTCCTTCTGCAATACAATTGACACTTTCTATTGAATGCAACTGTTGATTGAACACTGCTGCTAGATCTGCAACAACTGTTTTCTCTGAAAATAAAAGCTATTTCTCCACCTTCTGTGACCCTCACTGGGATGAATTTTTTTTTTTATGATCCCTACTACTTCACATAAAAATCTAGAACAAGTTTATATAATTGATAGATTTTAGAACCATACTTTACATTCGAAGGGTGTGATTTTAGCTTCTGTGATGGAATAAGAGAAGAGCTCTTCCTCTAAAGATGGAAATAGCACCAAAAGTGGGAGAGGTGAGAGATTTTGTTGCTGGATGGTAAAAATCAACCAAAGTATATTATCAAGAAAGGAAAAAAAGGTTTATTCTGTATTTTTAAAATAACTCTTATGTCCAACAGAACATCGTGTCTCTTAAATATCTGCACATCAGATACTGACCTTTTAATTGATATACTTTCCTTTTGTTTTATCTTTCATGATTTTATTTAGGTATTCTCTAATTCATGGAATAAATATTAAGGTGAACCACAAACAATACATCCTTATACACAATGGTAGAGGAAGGAGGATAGTTGAGAAATAATTTAAAAAACAATTTCCATTGTCTTTAGTTAATGCTATGTATCTGTTTCCACAATTAATCCTGAGTCCATTGTTGTTATTGATAAGAGATAAAAAATATAATTTGTGTTAATTTCCTCATTTGTCACCAAAAGAGAGTCTAGATTTTGAAAATTAGAAAAAAAAGTAAATTGTAATATATCTTAAGAAATTTTTATGTTGCTATAAAAATGCTGTTTAAATTTTGTTTTCTCTATTACTTGAAGAAGAGGAAAAATTAAAAAGCTCTGCAGGGGTGCCTGGGTGGCTCACAGTTAAGCATTTTGGCTGAAGTCATGATCTTGGGGTTGTGGGATTGAACCCTTTTTGGGGCTCCCTCCATGCTCAGTGGGAGTCTGCTGGAGAGTCTCTCCTTCTCTCTCTGTTCCTACCTTCCTCTATTTTTTTCTTTCTCAAATAAATAAATCTTTAAAAACTAACTTAAAAAAATTAAAGGCTCTACAGTGACAAAGACACGAAAAGGTAAGGAAATATAAAAGTATTAAGAATATTTATTTAATAATGTAAAATGACTAAATTCTCAAGTTATCATGAGAATCAAGGATATTCACAAATTATAAAAGTACATAGTGCACATTCACTGGACAATAGTGAATAAAGTAAGTTGGTAAACACATATAAGGTAAAAAAAAAACACATATGAGGTAAAAAAGAAATGTCTAGGTGTCTATATTAAAAAATTTCAGTTACAATATAAAACGTTAAATGGAGCATGGACATCTATCCCATATTGATAAAATGTAAATTTTTCACAAAAATACTTGTACTATGGACCTTAATGTTTTAATTTTGGATAGGAACATGTCTTCATATTTTTTTTAGATTTTTTAAAAATTTATTCATGAGAGGCACAGAGGGAGAGAGAGGCAGAGACATAGACAGGAGGGAGAAGCAGGCTTCCATCAGGGAGCCAGATGTGGGACTCGATCCCTGAACTCCAGGATCATGCCCTGAGCTGAAAACAGAGCTTAACTGCTGAGCCATTCAGGCATCCCTCCATATTCTTATCAAAACCATTTATTGTAAGGTAACTCTCCTTCTACGCCACCTCTGATCTTGCCTTTCTATCAGCTTCCTTATTTCAAGACACCTGTTAGCATCTGTCAGCACAGCACGTCAGCTGACTGAAGACCCGTATTGATTTAAAATTTCATCGAAATGTAAAATCTTTATTTCTCCATTAGAGTCAGTTTCTTCCAAATCTACATCTCACTTTTTTTACTTCAAGTTTCTTTGAAGTTTACATTTATCTCCAAGTCCTTCTCATTGTATTAAGTTTTAGACATTAAATAAGAATAATATCATACTACTAATGATAATAATAATAGTAATGATGTAAAACAAATTGACAAAGGTTATAATAAAGGCAATATAAAGGAATGGGATCAAACAGTAATGATGAAGACTTATCTTTTTTTAAGATTTTATTTATTTATTCATGAGAGACAGAGAGAGAGAGAGGCAGAGACATAGGCAGAGGGAAAAGCAGGCTCCACACAGGGACCCTGATGTAGGACTTGGTCCCAGGACTCTGGGATCAAGCCCTGAGCCAAAGGCAGATGCTCAACCACTGAGTCACCCAGGCATCCCAAGACTTATCTTTAAAAGGAAAGAAAGTATCTGTGGTTCTGAGATAATATTTCAGAGAAAATTTTGCTTATTTTTTTTTTGATAGCTTCTGCCCTATTTTTTCTCTCCCTTATTGTCCTCTTTCTTCCTTGTTATAGCTGATGAACTTAACTATATACTAACTTATTTTCTACGTGTCCCTACTACCAAGTTTGGAATTTAAATGACTATTTATTTATTTATTTATTTGAGAAGGAGAAGTGGGGGGAAGCATATGGTGAGGGACAAGCAAACTCCACATTGAGTGTGGAGTGAAACGGTCACAGACACCCAGGGGTCCCAAGACTGAGTAGTTTTTAAGTGAATTCTTTCCTCACTGTAGATTGCAAACAACTTGTAGTATAGCTCCAACATCTTCAGTGCCCTAAGATCTTAAAAATTGGTTCAATTCACAAGAGATGCACAATAGTAAACTTCAAGTCATCGGTTGTGAAAACAATTATTGATATTAATTGCATTATAATTTCAAGTTGTCTGGTGCTTCAAAGCAAGAACTTCCTTGGTTCATTGACTGTAGAGGCTTGTAAAATGATCTTAGTTGGACTTGGTTATTTCTTCATTTCCTCTTTTTCACATAAACAGTGAATTTTTTGCACAGTGGATTACTTCTGCATATCACTAACATTTTCAATTACATATGGATTTATGTTGTTTACGTCTTCAGAG